>NC_090898.1:7522598-7822598 GCF_040956055.1 Brachionichthys hirsutus
AGGTGGATGGGGAATTGTGTGTTATCTACAAGCATGGACATAATAAAAGAAACACGTGTAGTACAACACGATCTCAACTCAACAACGTCACAAACTAGAGGCTGAAAAATGGAGATTTGGACTGAGTCCTCCAGTAAGTTAACCAAACACTAGAATAAAATGTGCTTTTGCATATTATAGAGATGTAGAACAGTCAGATAAATATTTGGCTATTCAAAAAAACGACAACAACCTTTGGTCCGTTAACTGTATTCACATCAATCATCAACAATCTGTCTTTGGGCCTTTCTGTGTCATTGACAGACAGTTCAGAAATCTTTTAAAAACACTGCGTTAATGATAAACGTTGCAAATCTTTCCTCTGAGGTTTCTGGGTCACGCTTTAAAGTGTCATCAGCGCTACTTATGTGCAATGAATGTCAGGCAGCTATATCTTGATTTTACATCACTGACGTCGTGGCTAAGCTGTCAGTGAGCCTTTGGCTGTAAGGAAATATGCTGCTGCTGCAGAAAGGAATCAGTAAAGTAAAGTCTCCCACCGCCACAATTCATAGAGAGGAAGGTTAAGAGGCCTCGAGCCACTCGGATAAGCATAGCAGATGGAAAGGTCAGTTATGGGATAAATGCCGACATCTATGCTTTAAAAAAATGAATGCCAAGATAGCGGAGCCTGAGAATTAGAAGGCAGTGAATGCAAAGAGCCAATCTAGAGGAACATAATTATGAACTTCAGCTTTCAGGAGTGCAAATCACAGGCACATGCTGATTAATGGCACCAAAGATAATAGAACTGATGCCGGCCAGAAGGCATAAAAGAATCAAACCAAATATTTGAGGAATGACTTGCACACTTAAAAATAGGCAGCCTGCAAAGGGAATGAAGGGCCTTCCAAGCCAAGGAGAGAGAAGAAGAAATGCTACAGATCGATACACATTGCCTTAGTCATCTGGGCATCCAGCCCACAGTAATTCAGGTGCTGTCAAAGCATAATTGAAGAATGACGCACTGGGAGTGTATACACTGAGCCAGGAGATCAGGTTTCGGCACGTCTGTGGAGGCCTTTCAACATGGAAGGATACGCGAGACTTTGTTTTGTGGAAAGACTGATACAACTTCCAAGTGAAAGTATACTTTCACTAATGAATCTTTTACAAGTTGCACAGTAGCACTAATGAGTTACTCCTACAGACAATCCCCTTCAGAGAGATGCAGAAAGAGGTTACAAAGATACACTGTACTGAGAGGAAAGTGTGCGTGGGTGTGAGCAAATGGCTTTCTGAGGTGCATGGATTTGGATCAGACGAAGTGGCTATTGTGCTTTATGTATAAAGTGACTCCTGTAGCAGTGAAATGTGTTTTCATGACCTTTTTTTTCCTCCCTCAGACTGGCTTAATCAGAGAAATGTTTACCCCTGATCTAAATTTTTGAAATAGGTGAAGGAAGGTTCAGTAATAGCTAGAAATTATAGGTTTTTTTTGTCTGTTGCAGCTTAAAACATTACGATATTTATCTCAATAATTGCTTCTCTGAGAGCAGGAACACGAGGAAATTGTTATCAAAGTGTGTGAATGCATATCTCTGTTCGTCTGAATTTATTAGGTCAAAGGTGACACCATATTTTGACATTAATTCTGCCTTAATCAGGTGTTATGATCTACAAACGGTGTGAATATGCATAATTTACTTATTCATCTGAGATTTTACCTTACATCAAGGACATAATAAGATGGACATTGTAGATGTGTCGCATCATACAGTACAACACCGGTCACTTGTGACGACATAGTGCTGCAGCATCATATACTGTATGTGATGAATGTTAATGAGGATTTTTGCAGCAGTTGCATTGCATAGGCCTTTTACCACAAATTTGCAAACCTGCATCTTTGGTCACTGAACGTTTGCTTATAAATATACAGAGACTGCTGTGAAGAAGAGAAAGAGACTGGCGCACCATTGTAGTAAATCTTCATCCATCTAAAATGTATGAAACCTAACTCAAGTCCACTGGCCAGTCAGTCATCTGACAATAGTGATCAAATGAAGGATCTAAATGTAACTCGTATAAAATTGAGGATTGATAGGTATTTTTCACATTAGTAGGCTATAGGTATTTTTGATTTTTTTTTTTTTTAAAGCCTGGGATGTACTTTTCTGTGGGCTCTCTGCCCAGGCCTCATCAGTCAGGGAAATGATGATCTGTGACAGCAATTATGTTAAAAAGGTGGACACATGTAAAGGTGCTGCAAACTGAAATCAATACAGAGGAGCTTTCATTACAAACAGACAACTAATCAATACTCGGGGAGCACTCCAGCTTAGAAGAGTAAGTTTTACTCAACTTCCTGTGAGTCTCGACAGGCAGCGGTCTGCTGCATAATTCAGAGACTGCTGCTTAGAAGGGAAAATGTAAATAATTAAACATTTTATGTCTTCAAAGATACACTGTGGCTCCGCGCAGGCCTTTCGTTGCGCTTCACCCTCCTCTTGTGTACAGCAGGTGGAGCACAAATGTTGAATCTACTCACTGACATTAAGGAAAGAGCAACCGAATTCTCGTGCGCTTATGGCGCGCTTATGGCTCGCCGAGCGCACATCGGATGTTACCCCTTCAAACATTTGTAAAGTACAAATAATACATTGTTTGCGTTGTTTTTGTTGATGACGGAGTAATTAGTGCAAGTCCCACAATCTTTTTCCAATCCCGAAGACAAAACTTTGCCCAAAACTTTTCCACACGCGTAATATTAATCCTCCCCCCCCCCCCCCCCCTCCGTACAATTACATCTTAAGCTTCCTTTATCTCCTCTCTTGCGCCCCTCTTTGCATAAACTTACCGGTCCGGCGCTGACTCCTCTTCACCCTCATCCATTCAAAAGTTTGACTGTTTACGTCCACCTTTTGTTGTGATTCCAGTCCGATGCAGTTGAACTCCCCCCGCGGCGACGTCAGTCTCAGGGCCGATACGGGAGTCGATTTGAAAAATGCACTGGTAAGTGACTCAAAACGGGGATGGGAGCGCTTCGTTTGCTATTTTACGCACAGCATCCGTGTCCAGGACAACCCCTGCCTCTTCGCCCTGCGCCGCCAGGGGACACGGGACGAGTGGGGGGCAGGCCGGTGTAGAGAAGCCCTCGAGAGAGCTCCCACGCTGGAGGAGGGCTTTCCAAAGAAGCGCACAGAGTCAAACTATTGGAGAGAGTTAAGCGCCGGGGATGCGGTATATTCAAGCCTGCAGGCTGTGCTCCAACATCCAGTTTCCCCGCCTCAGCACGACTGCCGAGATTAGGATCGGTCCTGCCGTCCAGGTCCCGGTTTATGGCCTCTTTAGCTCGGCAGCAGCCCATGAACAGAGGGCTACTCTCCCCTTTGGCCGTTAAACTCTTGATAGGTAGTCATTATCACTTCTTCCTGCGTAATCATTGGACGGGGTTTGACTTCATGCCCGGCCTCTCAGGCGGCTGGACGACCGAGGGGACATTCCTCACAGCAGAAATCAGCAGTCCCTGATTGATAGGGATGACGTGCCCTCCTTGTCTCGGCCAATAGCTGCATGGACATCTCTGTTATTCGAGAGGACAACACGGATTATCGGAATAATATTGAGAAACGCATTTATGGTTAAGATTTTTGATGGTGTCACAAAGACGCAGGTCACAGTGGGGGGGGGGGGGGGGGGGGGGGGGTAGCAGCAGAATGTTCATCGTCATCGTCACAAATATATGTGGGCCTTCCCGAGCCCAGGTAGGCTGTGACGTCAGATTAAAAAAAAAATTGGTCTCAAGAGAAATGTCTTTTGGGTCAAATTCTTTGATTTTTATTATTTTTCACAACAACAATGAGAACTTCTTTTCCCAAAAGATGATTAACATAATGTAGACATATAGCTAATGGTTTATGTAAATTTCCCAGGGCTTCTTCAAAACCTGAGGCCATCTTTAGCAAAGAGCTTAGGTCATGTGAAAGACACACTTAATGGGTTCAGAGGTCGTGACAGCTGGTATTTAGAAGTTCAGTGGCGGCAGATTTGTAATTAGCCTCCAACAAATACGAAGCACTGCGTGGCTCCGGTCTGAGATAAAAGTTGAAACAGACAGGACATGCATGCTATAAGTTAAAGCAACTCCTCTCTACAATATCTGATCCTTCTGCCAAAAAGTATCACGTCCATATGTAAGAGCCCAAAAATCTGTTTTTAGCTCTGTACATTTCTCCCAAACACATCTAAGTGATGAATCACTCTGGTACATTTCATGCATGTGCAAGCAACATGACATTCTGCTATGTAAACCTGTGTGACTAAACAAATATGCACTTGCAAACTACACACCGATGAGTTGGAAATAATGCATGCGAGTTCAGGGCTATCGGGTCACTGCTCTTAAAGAGCATGCAAATAATGCAAGTGAACTGTGCTTTGGTGCAACAGTCGATGCAAACTCCGCCGGCAGCTCAGCAAGTACAGAAGGAAATGTCAAAGAGCTCCACAGTGCAGTACCCCCCCCCCCTCAACTTCGGTGACCTACTTTCAAATCCACATTGCTGCGTGTTGCTCAGCCTGCGTGCACATATTTAGGTAAAAAGTAATAATATAATAATATTATGACATAATCATGTTGTGTGAAGTGAAATGTCTGGCTGGCCCTGCTGTAGAAGACCTCAAAGGTTGACGAAATCCATCCAACTGCATTTAATTATTTATAAGACATACATTGGAATAATTGTACAATAATTATGCATGGGATATTTGGATTAAACACTACATTATTCTTCTTATTTTTCTATTGTTATTATTATTATTATTATTTACTATTAATAATTGAAATCATCACCTGTCACGCGTGATAAAAACAGAACGGCTAACCACATTGTCCATTTATTTGAACAGCGTAATAATATAAGTCTCCAGAAATCACGAAAAATGTCAGCGTAATGAACAACTTCTAACTGCATTCTGACTACACATAAATATGGCGTCCCAGCTGTGGGATTTAATGGGATTCTAGAGGCAGCGATGTGCTGAATGACTGAGTGCAATATATCCCTTCTCTTCATGCATTCGCAGGGCGCACTGATCCATCTTCATGTCAGCTCGGAGGTTACTCAGGGTTCACGCGCTGGCTTGTTTCTCTCCTCCACACTCAATAAATAAATCTCTGCAGCTTTCTGTTTACCTCCTGAATATAAATTTGTTTGCAGTCGATCGAAGACCTGTGCGGAGGTATTAGAAATTGTATTTCTGTAATGGCTTTCAGCAAGGTGGGGGGGGGGGGGGGGGGGGTGTTGCAGAGAGGGTAAAAAGGAGAAGGAGACGAAGGGGAAAACAGGTGTGAGCCATTCCTTCCCTCCTCGTATGCAAACGAATTTGTAAAAAACAAAAAGGTAGCAGTCTCAGTCTATTACAGCCCTATAACGTAGTCAAATTACATTTAGGCTACAAGTAAGTAACCTTTTTTCAGCAGAGCAATCCCTGTTTGTGCCATATGTTTGATTAACATATTTGAAGTGATGTTCCACATCACTGCTCAACACCTTTATGCAACAGAAGTTATATTATCACATTAAAAAAACACAAGTGACGTTAAGCTGCAGCTCCATCCTCTGGACAGCTTGTACCCCCTAAACAACAAATTATATTGAGATGTTTTAGAGATAAGAAAGAGAATAATCTCACAATTTCAGTGAAATGGATCCCGCAAATTTGAATTTGATTTCCCTGAAACCAAATTCTGAACTCCATTTACACGCGGACAAATGTGAATATCCCTCTCCGAAACCACCTTAAATCTCAGCGCAGGCATTTCCACCATGATCATTGTCTCTATTGTTTTGACTGGAGGTGAGGTAAACATGGCAGCACTTGGCTGGCTGCAGGAGGCAGGCCAACGGAGACCATATTGACTGATGTTAATTTGTTTTGCATCCATCCTCTGATGTGTGACAATAGGCAGCATGAGGCCGTGGGACAAGGATGGTTCGTGCTTGGATTGCCTCCATGCTTTGAATTTAACCCACATCCTGATGCTACGACTGCTGTAGACACTCGAACCATGTCTACGGCCACCCAGCGCTGCCGGGGCCTCGTTATACACCAGCTCTTGACCCTCATCAGATGCTGGAATTAACCATTGCTGACAGATGACCGTCACCACCAGCAAGAGCGTTCACTGCATGATGATAGCCATCTATGTTATGTTTATGGAACTGATGCTCATTAACACGGCATCTTGATGGAGCTGTGATAGGAATGTGTTTTAGTAAGGCAAGAGAAGGAAAAGGCCACAGTCACAAAGAGAGATATTCAAGTGTCGCGCATTGACCGGTTGAAAGATGGCTATCTATATGATTGATAGAGCATGTCCATGTTTCTCAAGTATTGACATATTTTGAAAAATGGTGATGTCAGCACTAACGTTTGGCTCAGTGGCCCACACACAATCCAGGGAATACCACTGGAAAACAACATTAAAATAAAATCCATTGGCTAACGGTGTAAAGGTCTGATAATTGTTCTTGCTTTGTTGAATGTTATGAAATCTGTCAAAGAACATGAACATAATCATAAATCCAATGTAATATACCGTGCAAATGGGTGAAGACATTACAGATAACGGCTCAACAGTGTGACAATGAAGCAATTCTTTGCTAATACCAGGACTTTTCAACAATAGCCTGTAGTATGTGCCGTAGCGCTTCACAGCTTCAGCGAGCCAAGATGTTTTCGAGTCGGCAGAATCCCAAACATCATGACAACATGCCATCAGTCATCTTCCCCCCAAGCTGCTGCGTACACTTGTGTGTTTCCAGAGTTCTCACTGGGGGAAATGAGTGGGGTTAAACATGAAACAGGAGGGTATGTTCATCATTGCAGCAGAGCCTGTAATCGTCTCCCTCATGCTGCATTGTTCTCACTGCAGGGAAAGAGAAGCAGTGTTTTTTTTTTTTTCTTGGTTAAACATCCCCTGCCTCTTCACAATGCAGATCAGTATTCGTCTTTGCATGCTAATCATGTTTAATAACAAAATGCTGATGGAAAAAATTACACCATTATTAATGACAAAAAAATCTTCTGCTGAGATATACAAGAGGCTTGTTCAGAAACACTGCACTCTGGGAAAAGTTTGGAAGTGAGAGGTACATGGGAAGCAGGCTTTAGGATATTTGCAATACTATAAATATGGGATATAAATATATTATATTTCCAATTAGGCATCTTTAAGGTTATTCAGATTTCTCTCATTTCTCTCTGACTGACAGTGACACGTTGTCTGTCAGCTTGATGCTGCTCCTCATTGATGCTACATAAAGTTTACACTGTGAAAGTGAAATTAAACCTGATTTTATGGGTACTCCATCAAAAGGAAATATTCCAGATGTCTTGTGAATTATTTTATACATTTCTCTGAAATTCAGACTGACATGCATCTGCAGAGACTTTGGTCTTGCCAGTACAATATAAAATAAAGTAATCTGTCTTAAAATATAATGTTTGGCTGTACGGTATGAGTTATTGTTTTGTCAGAAATGTTCTATTTATTTAGCTTTATCTATTTATGTATTTACAATTTCCAAACATCAGTTTTCTGATGTATTTTCCTCGCTGTGAATGCTATCTGTCAGTGAGATATTTCAGTGCAGTTTTTTACGTAAGAACAACCAAAAAAAAGAAAACACATTGATCAGATTCCGTGTGATGAAGCCATTGGGTGTTAAATACTCCTTGAGAAATCAATAATGGTCAACATGTGACATTTAGCAGTGACTGTTGAGATTACAAGTTCATTCATTTAGCTCTTCGGTGGGAGAAGGGAGCTTCAGCGGTTGACTCTCTCACTTTTCACAGAGGAGCTCACCACAGCTGAGACAGTTTCATCACCAGCTTACCTTTTTTATTGTCACCGATCATCCTTAACTGGGAAGCATTTAAAATGTCATTGATCTTGATAATGTCGTGCCATAATATGACAGTAACAGTTGTATGAGATTCAGGAAGTCAAATTTCCAAGATTGATGAGTCGTAGCAGTTGAGTTATAATCCATCTACCTGAGTAATGCTCAAGCTCTGTTCCACATGAAGGAGCAGACAAATAAATAAAACCCATAAAGGTGACACAGGAAATTGATACTTAACAATTTTCTTGAGCAACAAGCACCTGGAGAGACTGTTGGGCAGCAGTTACTACGGTGGAGGGAAAGGTTGAGAAGGTTAATAGGTCATAAAAAGAACAAAAGCTCCTAAAGACCAGGCATAAAAGTTCAGGGTTCCCCTCTGTAATGGATCAAAGTATGACTGTGAGATGTCTTTACATATATTTCATTACAGAAATCACTGAATCCTCAAGCATTGTAATTCAAAGTAAAACTATTGATCTTCTTTGACACTGTGTCCATTAGGTTATAGTAAATTCTGCAGTCTGGCAACGCGATGTGAGAAACACACAGCACACAGCTGACATCAGAAATTCAAATAGCAGTCTGTTTCTGTTGATGTTACCATTTCTCAGGTCAGAAATGCACTGGAAATAACTCATGGCAACATATTTCTCCAGGTTTTATTTATTGTGACAACTCTCATTTGCTAATTGGCCTCTTTGATAGGCTAAAGGAACACTTGAAACATTCATTTTCTTAATAACTGTGGATAAAACCTAATGTAACATTCCGTGCAATGCTCAAGAGGTACTGGAAATATGTGTGAAGCTGGGTTTCTCATCTGATCCATTGTTTTGATGGCCATCTTGAGCCTCGCCTTGTATTCTGACATTCTGAAGTGATTTAAAGCGGCGATGATCGGAAACTCCACATGCTGTGTGCTTAGTCTACACCTTTTGACTTGACATGCACAATGGTTCCATGAGAAGGTTCTTTTTTGATTGAGGGTTGATGTCAAGTCTGTCAAAGTAAAACTGATCTCACTCATGTTTTGCTCTAATTACACCTCTTTGTCAAAGTGTCCTGTGAAAAAGAAACTGGAAGTCTCCACAAAATATAAGCATTTTGTGGAATGTCTTGATCATTAGGCTGCGTTTACATGGACACATTTAATCGGATTAAAAACCTGATCAGAATAAAAATGCTTCATGTACACACCCAAATCAGATTAGTCTGACCCGTTGAAGTTCAATCCGATCATGATTTTTATTCCGATCGAGAGCGGTGATTTATAACAATTGATAATCCGATCGGGGCACATGAAAACGCTTATTTCGATGTGTCGGTACAAGCCGCCCTTACTGCGCATGTCTGTGACGGGCGTATGTTATTATCTAGTTGGAGCGGAGCGGGCGAAAGACAGAACTGGTCAAAATCTGAGACAAACATATGGAAGGAGGACAGTAACAGCGCAAACGGGTTTTTAGGGTCCATGAACACAGGGCATCCGGTCATAATTTTAATCCGAACGCTGATCGGATTAAATACATTTTGTCCATGTAGAACGCAGCCACTTTACAGTGAGGGTATGCACACCAAATTATTATTCGCTCTAACAATAAAGACCAACAGATTATTCTGATGGTAGGGTAAGATTCATGCTGTAGGTGAATAACAGAGGCAAATAAGTTGCTTCAAACATATCTTTGTGAGAGACAGCAGTTTTATTTTCATGGCATTTTACAAAATATATGCACAGAGCATTTTTCAAATCTAACCCCAAAATCAGTTTAGCAACAGCTGCATATGGGACAGTGGTACATCAGTCACTGTAAAGGAATCAACACAAAACATTTTAAAATTAATGATGGACCGTAACTAAAGCTGGTTTCATGGCACCATAACGTGCATCATTTATCACTTCACAGATCCACATAATGCATCACTCCTGTCTGATCTAATCCCACAATTAAAAGAAATGCGCAGGGCTTTTAGGATTTGTGGATATTCCTTGTGAAACAGATGTCATCGAATGAGGAGGTCAAGTGAGCAAAAAGAAAATAATGTCTTTAGCTGCTAATAGAAGTGAGAACAACTGGCTAACTTAATGTTGATGTGTTCCCACTTGCAGTGGGGCCCTGGTGGTAAGGGGCTTGCCGTGACCCTTGGGGTTCCCCCCTTGACCCTATGCTCAGAATTACTGCACTTTAGTGTGTGGGTGCGTCTAGAAAGAGAATATGGTGAGCCTCAGCACCATTAACACCATAAATCACTTGGCATTTCCAAGAATCTCAGGAATCCAACACTGTCTGCTTCTTCTCCTTCACAATCTGACGTCTATTTGTGTCTTTGTGGATGAACAACTCTTACATTTGTTTTCTTTAATTTCTCAGCTGTCATCATCTCTTTCTTACAGATGTGAAGCATTTCTTTTATTCAACACTTTTAGCTTCAATATTGCTCCCGTGACACCTACTGAGACCTGCTGAAAGTGGTGTCAAATTCTTACCAAATGAAAGCTGATCCACAGGCTCATTAGGTAATACATTTGGAGCATTGAGTCCTTCCATCTTGGACCGGCACAGGATCGGTTTCCTCTGAAGCGCCCCGATTTCACAGCTGTCAGTATTTTACTCTGACAGCTTATTTACAGTAAGGCCACTGATATAAAACTTTCAGCGTGTCCAAAAAGAGTTTACGGTTCTGTTTGGAATATTGGTGCTTTGGTTCTTGCAATCAAATGTAAAACAAGGTTTAATCTCTGTCTGTCTTCTCAGTATAATGACTGATGAGCCAGAGAGAACCTGTAGGCAGTATGCATATCTTAAAATCTCAAGTTAAAAATAGCATGGTGAGATTAACGTTTCCATCTTATCCTTTACAGTGAACTGACTTGTTATAGAGCCGATGGTGCAAATCGGCAGCCTTGCTCCTGGCAGTCTGCCCCAGGGCAGCTGTGGCTGCAGTAGTAGCGTCACCACCACCAGGTACGGAGTGAATGAATAATGCACGATGTAAAGCATCTTTGCGTGTCCAGAAAAGCGCTATATAAGACAAACGCATTATTATTATTATTATAGTGGCAAAGAGTATGTCGTTAAAATTACAAACTATCCTCATTTTTGTTTTTAATAATATGTTGTCACCTGTGATTGAATCTCATTGGTCTGTTGTGGCCTGCTCAAAGGGCTTCTAAGCTGCACTTCTAACATGCTCTCTTTGAGGGAGACCAGTCCCAACTTGCAGCACTGCAATTTGGATTTTTTAAAAAGAAAAGTGCAGAGAATGAGGAGGTAAGGCATCTTGTCATGGTGCCCAGTGGGTTCAGAGTTTCTGGTTGGAGTGTCGGAAAGACTGCCTTGTCTCGTTGATTAATGGTGGGGAGGTTGGACGCATAGGAGAGAGGAAGAAACTTATGTGCTAAGATTGTGCAACTTGAATGAACAATACCGTAGAGATTTCGATGAAGATGAAAATTCATTGAATTTTATTATTGGATCTCCCTCATTTTTTCCCCATTTGGGATCTAATCCAGGAAACCTTTACAATTAAATACTGCAAGAAATAAAAATGCAATTCTAATCGGCTATGAGTAGGGTAAACATTGCACAAGAGCTACACTTTTCCCAAATGTTTTTTATTAAGGAAGTATCAGTTTATAACAACTTCATTAAACAAGAACAGCATCAAAGATTTGCTGTGTCCTTTAATGGCTTTAACAAAAATATAACATCATTCAATACGGACATTATACTGCTCCTTCACTGTTAAAGCATCTTACACAAATTACCATTTATTCAAAATACATAATGAAAAAAGAGGTTTAATGTGACACTTAGAAAATATGACAACCACTTAGCTATTATCTGACAACAGAAAGAAAGAGAAAACTCACTCAGTGTGTGTGTGTGTGTGTGATTCCCACGTGCATTAAACATGCAACGGTGATACAAATGTAAGAGCCACGAAATTACAGCAAAACAATGTGTAATAATGAATCGCTCATATGCCTTGTGCATGCTGTGTCTGTACAATATGAGCAGCAACTTTGAAGACTTGCAGCTTTCAACTTACCATGCCTGAGAGGCAGAAATGATGGCACTGTAGCTCTCCTTTCATTAAGATATGCTTACATAGTTTAATTAAAATATTTCATGAAGGCTGAACGAGTATGTTCAGGGGATTTCAACTCAGAGATGCTAATCAGGCATACTCCCATCTTTCATAAGTAAGTGAAAGTGGATGTATCATTTATGTTTTGATGAGCACGGGAGGGATGGCCCTAATGGGGCCCTAGAGCCAGTTTGAAATGCCAGCATGGTGATGACTATCTATGCCTGTACTGGTGGGCAGTGGACCATTTGCAACAGATGGAGGTACGCAGCTCAAATAGGGCAGATCTACAGGGTGAACACACTGGCCACTAATGTGAGAGCCAAAGAAAGAGGAGGGCATCGGAGCGTAATCCATGAAGTGCGGCTCGGAGGAGGAGGAGGACGACGATGAAGATCTAGCAACACATGCAACCGGAAGCCTCAGGTCCTCCTCACATGAGTTCATGTTCAAGGTGGGGTCACAGGGAGCCCACTGGGGCATATCTGCTCCCGTTCTGTATTTGTGCTCCTTCTTGTACCTCACCCTGCGGTTCTGAAACCAGATCTTAACCTGGCGATCGGTCAGCTGCAGCCCGGCGGCCATCTCCAGCCTCCGAGGGCGGCACAGGTAGGGGCTTAAGTGGAACTCCTTCTCCAGCTCCAACAACTGGCTGTTGCTGAAAGCTGTTCTCTCCCTCCTGACGCCAAGGCCTCGTCCGGATGACAGGCCCACCACCACACCGCCGCTGACTGATGCGAGAGGGAGCACATAAAGAACAGGAGGTGTTGAAATCAAGTACCACATATCTAACAGGTCTACCTTGCAGTAGGACTTCAGGAGCCAGAAAGACTCATGTTAATCTTCAGCCAATCAACCTGGGACAGAATAGGGCCCTCTGCTCTTCCTGTGCATTCAGTCATAGCTAGAGGCACTACACGAGACTGGCTGTCTACTGTGTCATGTGTTCGGGGGAAAGTTACCTCCAGAAGAAACAGTCTGGGGAAAACATCTGACAGCACTACAACTGCCTGACAGGCTGCATTAATCACAGCTACACACGGAAGCAGACCTGCCAAAGCCGCATCTCAGTCACTTAAAAGGTACCTTGGGACCACCCCTGAAAATAACCACCATTAGAGATTCCATTTGACACGTATATGAGCCATTCTGGGGCCCTGTTGTCCTGTTGATAACAATATCCCATGCAGAGGTTAATGGCTATACTTATAAAGGCCTGCAGTGAAAACTGCACTTTAACAACAAGACTACATCCTCCTCATTGTGTACCAGCTTGTTTGTAATGGAATAACATGGAGTACTACTGAATCGAAAAGAACATGTCTGTTTAAAATATTACATGTATTTAACCACATATCTGGGATTCTTCTTTTGTGTTAAAACTGATTCTGCACAAAAACAACTGAAACATAATTGTCATTGTTGACTGGCTGATCTGATTCATTGCATGGATGCGCTAAAAGAAGCACCAGTGAATGAAGTGGCACCAGAACAGCATACAAGTTTATTTTTTGTGTGTGTAGACCACTCCCCCCATGCCTTCCCCATTAATCTGTTAATAAGACCGGAAAAACAAGACTATGACACTCATTCATAGACTAAGTAAACCTTCAGAGAAGAAAGAGCCTTCACATCCTATGAATAGACTTTTTTTGAATGATGGATGATGAAGGTGACTCACATGACAAGTGACGCTTTTGCTTGCTTTACTTTGAAATTATGAAATACTTGGGAGCTGGCTGCATTTTAGAATCTTCTTTAGAAAAAGATTGAACTTGTATAAAGTCACATTTCAGAGCTGTCGGTGCACATCCACTGCTCGAGTGGCAGGGATTCTCATCAAATCTGGGATTTGTGACTTCAACAAATTCAGATCCCTCATCAAAGAAGACTGTGTCAACAATATTTAGCGATTATAGTTAATAAGTAAATTATAATAAATTCACAGTTACCAGATTGTTCAGAGTTAGTTGTCCGTGGATTCATCCAGGGAAACATTACTCCTGAGTGGCAGATGGCGAGTAGACTGCAGCTCCCGCTCTTCATGTCCAGTTCGCCCTTGGTATGGCAGTGAACCAGAGGCTCCAGTGGGCGCTGAAACTGCTTGCCTGAGTTCAACCTGGAACTGACATGAGCAGAAGAGGTCATGTTTTGCTGATTGAGTTCTGCTTCTTGGCCATCTCCACCAGCTCCTGCACTCGCCCTTAGTTTTGGCATTTGTCCAGAGCTCACAACAAAACTGTTACCACGCAGCTGCAGTAGGAGATCAGACTGTTGGGAGTCCACGAACCCAGTTAATCAGACTGTCTCAAAAAAATAATAAAAAAAAAACATGAATGAAACGGGAATCCCTCAACAGTCATAAGACCTGGAATTCTGTTGATCCAATATTCGATCAGAATTAACGTAAATGTATAAAGGCATGGAGGGAAGAACACTTGGAGCAATAATGTGGCATTTGAATAATATTTACCAGAGGGGCGCCGCTGTCACGTGTGGCCGTCCTCCAATGGCGGAGCTCCGGAGGTGCTGCGAAATCCGCCGGCAATTTGGGACGCACGAAGACGCTCCTGCGATATTTCTTCAGGCAGCATTACTATGAGCAGCCAGTGTTCCTATACATAGGAATAAAAAATATATATATATATGTATATATATATAACGGATTATAAGCCGACACCGACAATTAAGCAATCAGTGTAGAGGAAGGTTACACGGAGAGAGGAAAATGGCACAGAGGAGGGAGACAGACAGAGATCACAGTGTGGTGAGGAACGTGTCATTAGACACTCAGTGTTGATTTTGTTTTTTTACATGAACTAGCTCTTTTGTCAGGACGCGCTTATTAGAAGGAATCGCCGCCTGCAGCTGCACATCCTGAAGCTTTCAGTCAGAAAAGGCGAGGCGATCCTTGCTCTATAGGCAACCTCTATACCAGCTGGGATGATATTCTGGAAAATAACGGTGCCCCCTCATTTTGTTGTGTATATTTTATCATCATATTAGATGCTTAAAATATATATTTTTGCAACGAAGCATTTTTACTCAACTGAACAAACTGATAAATAATAGTAACTCCCGTTTTTCCTGCCATTACCTTCTCTGTCTTCAAAATTCAGCAATAAAGCTACTCTTTGCCTAAAAAAAGTAATAACTCTGATTATATTTGATAATTAATTAGAAACTATTTTAACTGTCCTTTAAAAATCGGCGTGCTTCCCGTTGAATATACAGCATATGTCTGAGTAGAGGTTTAGCCTTGACTTAATAGGATTCACTGGGAGTGGTCAAACAAAGGCATGACAGACATTATCCACACAAAGACAAAGGAGGCAACCATTTAAGATGTTTTCCACAGCATAATTCCGCGCATTTGCATTAATCAGGCACCGCTGTACAGTATCAAGTGTCCCTTTCTGTGGCTCTGTGGGGAAACAGTCAAACACTGTGGACACTTTTCACAGTAAACATCCCTCAAGCTGCAGGCAGGACGGACAAAGACGCGCGGAAGATATTATCCAGACACCCATGCGCGTCTCTTATCAGTTTAAGTGGAAGGACAATTTTACAACTTTATTTAAAACCATGTAATATTTTTTTGCCCAAAAGCTCCATCAAGTGTGGCATAACTAAGGTACAATTTAAAAAAAAAAAAAAAAAAAATTGAGTTATCGCAAGATTTTAAACAGCCACTGAAAAACCATCTGCAGAATTACATTTGCATATTCCATGCAACGATCAGTCTTATTGAACCAGGCTGTGGATAGAAGTTCCTTCTGGTGCTTCACTGCAACAAAGCGAAAACCCCTGATGTCTCCCGCTGGTGATGGATTATGCACTCAGGCTTGCAAGAAGAGCCTGTCTCTTTTCCGTTTCACCCCGCCATCACTGGGGTTTCACCTGAACCTCCAGAACACTGTCTATTTATTTCTTTATTTATTTTTAAATAAATGTTCTAGTCTTGAATTTCCATTCAATACATCTCAAGGACATAATAAATTTCTAACTCCAGCGCGCCAGGCTTACTGCTTAACACACATTACATTTTTTTTTTAACTGAATGAAATGTTGCTTTTTGAATTTATTTTTCGAATTCAACGTTTAATTGTGCAAAATTCTAAATGTGTTCAGGGTGTTCAAACTTGAAAGAAATTACAGCGGAGGTAGCGAGTGATAAATCACAAATGCTCAGTAGGCCTCAAGTCTCAATTTTCAACAGCACAAAATGAACATTTAAAAATTATTAACAGCTGCTTCTCTTGTTTTGCATCACATTCTACCTATTATTATTATTATTATTATTAGAAGTATTAGCATTATTGCATCAATATTAAAAGTAATAATAAGGACACATCCATCAGCACTAACTGAAATGGGGGAAAGTAATTATTATATTCGTTTTGTTTTCCTTGCCTCACACCCTTGAACCTATTCCCTGAATTGGAGATAGAATCTTTGATGTACTAGCTCAGCAAGACCATAATTTAGCTCCTCCGCGCCTCCACCACAATTCTCCGTGAACTCTGTTTGAACCGCCTCAGTGACAATAAATCATTTTTCTCTCTCACACAAAAGCGCGCCGTTCGCTTTCGGTGTCAACCCTTTTACAATTCCTCCTTACCTTCTGCGCGCTCTCGCCTGCTGACACAAACAACCAAGGAAACCGTCGATAAACTTTTATTTTTCATACCAATAACTTATATAGAAAACTGCACTATAGGGGGACGAAAGGGGGGGGGGATCTGCACCCGTGCGCATGCGGAGGGAAGTCTGCGCGGAACGCGTTCTCTTATCATTTATTTTTGGTTTTCCATAGATTACATATTCTATACCTTCTACAAACATAATTGTTTTCAGAGCTCAATAAATGCACGGATCAGTTAATGCATTTCAGGGGACCGAGCTGCAGACAAGAGGAGACTGAGAGAGAGAGAGAGAGAGAGAGAACTGGGAGACGTTAATGGGCAGAGGATGCTGTCGGTTAAAACGGTGCATACAAATGGCGCTGTCTTGGCAGAGCAAGCGGAAGATTTATGGGCCCGGTGCCCTATATTGCTGTAAACAATGCAGAGTGAATGAAAGGACTAGAGTTTGCACACTGCACTTCATAAGTGAGGAAAGGACGCACATTGTCATTTTCCCAAAGACCACTTTTGTGTAAGCACGCATGTGCATTGACTGAGAGTATAAATTTGGGCCTGCTCACACCAAAGTCCGCTACAAATCCAGTCTGCGTGTGGACAGATGCAAATCCGTCAGTTCTGAGCCATGAATAGCAAAAGTCAAATTTTGAATGAATTTTATCCAGGAGGAATGTGATTTTCAGACTATAAGTATGATAAATCAAAATGTAAAAACTAAATTCTACATGAGAAAATTCTGTATTGTTCTTGTGACATCATATATATATAAACAGCATGCAGCATGCACGGAGATGCACAACCTAATTTGGTTTGTTTCTCAAATGCACGATTTTCACTCGAAGCAATGTATATATTTTAGCAAAGATTCCAGCATATAGCTTATCAATTAGACTGGAGGTTTTAGCAAGGCTGTTGTTTTACCTTTTGGAGGTGAAGTGTACTTTTATTTCTTTTTATTCTGCCTTAAGGTTCCCTTGACTTTTCCATCCTCTGCACAAATATCCAACTAACATGCAATATTATAATGGCTAAACCTCGGCTGATGGGCTCAAACTGTAAGATTACTGCAGTTGAAATGCAACTTGTGATCACACAAAATATAGGAGAATAATTTTCAGAGAGGAAATGCAATTTAAAAAGTGTATTTTCATTTAACCTACACATAATTGTCGATCTACAGTCTCCGGATCCCATATTCAGATCAATTCTACTAATGAAAAGTGAATAAAATAATCATAACTCAATCTAGTTACTGTCTGCCCCCCCAGTGACACCTTGAACTGAAGGAAAATGACTGCAATGTCTAAGGTTCTCAACGATGCAGCAAATAGGCTAATGAAAAATTTCCCAACGAGGCGTTATGATGACATTAAGCATTACTGGCATGTCTACCCAGGCCATCATCTCCAGCGTGATGTGCTGTTGAAGTCTACATTTGGATATCAGTCTTAATCCAAGATGCTTTCTCCTCCCTTCTTTAAAATGTTTGCCATCACTGACAGCAGAGCAGCAGGACATGCAAGGGTTTTATAATCTGGTAATATGTATGTACACCCAGAGAGAGAGAGAGAGAGAGAGAGAGAGAGAGGGGACAAAAACATAAACAAAAAAAAGAAAAGACAGGGTGCATCTGCTCCCTTGACTGAACGGATGGAAGATTGATTTACGGATTTATGACACACCCACTGCTGGTCAATGCAAGACTCTGTCCCTGAGAAATAACAGCGTGACCCCAGCTTCAACTCTCTGCCTTTATGCAACTGCCATGGCTGCCGTTTCAACACCATCACAACACACCGACCCATGGACCTCTTATTACCGTCCGAAGTGGTTGAAGAAGTCACCTGAGCGTTGTACTGCCAAGCACAGCTGATCATTTGTCAGTCCTTTATATAATCATTAGGCCTATGTATTGTGTATATATAAATTATAGCGATTAACAAAATAATAATAATAATCATCAAATGTCTTATTCAACAGTGTCAAGTCAGAAGAAGAAACATTCAGCAAGGGCTGAGGAAGTGTTGAGGAATTCAAGGCAATAAAAACAGTACAGGCCTATTCCTACAGGTTAACTGTAACTCCTTTAAAATTTAAAATGAATGTTTGTCACTCATAAGAACAATAAAGTAAAAAGCTATTAGTGGCAGACATTTATATTATTCATTATTTATCTTGATCGTCTGACAGGCAAGTTTCTTTGCAGAAATGAAAAGTAAACGGTGCGTGCTTAAAAAGCAATATATATATATAACAATGACAAATATCTAGGCAAATTTGAAGAAACAATTCCATTGAACAATGTTTAACCAACGTTTAATAACAAAACACGAGGCGAGACTGATTTATGGTTGACAGGCGACACGAGTTTATATTGTTTAAGAGTTACTTTATATCACACATTGTTTATTCTATAATAAATCCTCTTAGACCTTATATGGGCGTATTCATTACATCCCTGGCAAAGCTGAGACAAGTAAAAGCCAAGAAGTAAAATCTCCGCAGCGTGCCTCGTGTACTGTGTTTATACAAATCTTCAAGAGCCAAAAGCGACTTCCCGTCATTGTTCGAAACTTGAGCTCCTCTATAGCCTCGGTTACACGCACGTACGCGTGACAGACATTGAGATGGTTGTTTTTCTTTCATTGGCAGTTGTTTAAATATCCAATATCTAATATAATGCAATGAGAACATTTAAAGATGCTCAATGCGAGACCTTGGAGTTAGTTTTAAATGAATAAACACAAAACTTTTGCTCAGAGCTGCTGACCTGATGACAGTTATTATCAAAGTCATGTGACCAAATAGCTATTTTTACTCCCTCTTGCTTTGAAGCTTGTATCTATAATTAATCTCTGGAGAATTTGACCTTCTTTATAGCATGCTGCTACATCTATTTAATTTTTTTATTTCATTGTTTAACACTTTAATAAATATGCATTATATCAAAACCCCTCTGTAATAATATCAAACGTCTTATTTCTACCCTATCGTTGCGCTAAAGCTTCAAAACCAAAACGTCCTAGCGTGTCTGCCATGATGGTTGTTACGCACCTAAAATGATAGACAAGCACCTCAAATAGTTTGCAACTCAGTTTGGGAACGACGTCAGATGCTTGCGCATGCGTAAAAGTCCCGTATAGGACTATTGGGACAGTCCAGGAGTTGTCCTGGGCTTGTCTAACAAAGGGAGCCTCGCTTTCGGTGATGCCCCGCCGCAGGCCTCTCCGCGCACAACGCAGAAACATCCACAAAGAAAGCCGAGTCTGAGGGGGGGGGGGGGTACACGTTAGAGAGTGAGTCAGGTCACAGGGTTGGAGAGGTCGGCCATCCAGGCTGGAATGAGCCTAATGGGACAGAAAATGTGTCCTTCTGGTGAACTCGGCCTTCTCCCACTTCACCCCCAAACTTCAATAAAGTAGCTTTTCACCCTCACGACATGGAGGCGACAGGGCCTAGAAAGGGGTTGGAGGGATGCTGCGACTGTGGCGAGAACATTAATTTCTCTAATCTGTCCAGCAGCATAAAGGCTCCAGGGTTCATTTTTCAGCGCCGTCTCTTCTACTACTTCAGAGCTTTTCCAAAGCAACGTCCAGAAGGCAGAAACATATTATCTATATATATATATATATTACCACTTTGGACGGGCTAAATAGAGTTATTTCAAAGTTAATTTACTGTCTCACATTTGGGACTGATGGTAAAGGATACTGCCGGGTATATCATGACTGGTGCGCTGAAACCTTGTCTGTATAGTCAGAGCTGTTTTTCCACAACACAACACAAAGCTCTGGAATGAAAGGTTGATGATAAATACCTCTATCTTTTGTGTTCTTTTGCCTCCCACCACGCGAAGCATCTTTGTAAGGCCTATTCATGTCACAGTTTCAATAATCTATCAAATCATTGCGCATATTTGGGTTCATGCATGATGGTTAAAATGGAATCCCTCATAGCAGCTCTGTCCACAATTTATTTTCTTAAAAAAGAAAGAAAGAATGCAGCTAAGTTGGATTCATAATTACCCAACTTGAGTTTGTGTAATTAACATTGAAAAGAGAAAAGAAAGGCTGCACCATGCAGTCGTAACTGCTGTGTTCTTCCTATCAGTTGAAAATTGGACGATGACGTCATTTTCGATTTTATTTATTTATGAATTTATCTCTACTCTCGCGAGAAGCAAAATGCCAAACGATTGAGTAAACAGTAAATATATATAAAATAGTTCATACAAGCATAAAACAAGGAGTGAACCCGATAAAATGTCGACAAAGGTCAGCTTCTTTATTCCACCATCGTCACTGAGATATTTGACCAACACCACATGACGCAGTATATTGATTCTATCAGCAGTTAACGACTTTATTTTATTTTTACATTTGTTTAACATTTGAAAATTCACTCTCATGGCGCAGCTGACTAAAAAAAAAAAAAAGTAGGGCAGCTATAGAGGTTACAAAATGAAAAACAAAAAAACAAATCACAACAATCTAGAATCTATAACACATTGCAAATGCCCTCTAAACGTATCGCATGCAGCTTTGTGTTCAAGTCAGGACGACGGACGGAAGCAGAGAGCCTCGGTGACGGGAGAGGAGTGCAGTGCGTGCTGAAGGGCCTCGGCGTCTCCGCGCTGCCCTTCAGGCGTGCGAGGTTGGACGGAATGGGTAGCGCAAAATATCTTCAGAATTTAGAAGTAATTTACAGCCTCAGGAGTCAGGCTGTAACACACACACACACACACACACACACGCACACACACACACCTACACACACACGCGCACACAGGCTGTACTCACTGCTAATGGATGTACTTAAACAGATTTAATACACAGTGATTTTTCGTTCCTTCTTGTGGAATGATAAAAAATATTCACATATACTTTTTAAAAGTGATCTTTCCAAATAGCTAAAACAAGAGCAGACCTCCTCTTGCCTAGAATGAGGTTCGACCAAATGTATTTAAAACTAGTAGACACTCACTGTTTTATTGACCAATATGATTAGCACAAGTACACTACACTCTGTTTATTGCATTTCACAATAATCTGCTTTTTAACGGCCTAAAACACAACATCAACATCACAAAACCATATTGCAAATCAAAGTCCTGTTTCTGAAATACACGAGGTAATTCACACATTATTGTCCCAAAACATATACAAGTTCAAGATCAATGGTGTGTTCCAGCTTTGTATACCAAAAATAACTATCATTATATTGATTTCCTTCCAGTGTTGTTTTTGAAATAAATATATTGTGCATTTCACCATGGGCAGCAGGGCAAAAAGAATGGCCCACAATAACATTTGGATAAAATTTATATTTTTTTCTACTTTTTCCCCCTTCATTCAAAACACGTTTTAATAAAAAACATTTTTAATTGAGCATCAAATAAATTAAACCCTGTTGTCACGTAAAAACAATTCATCGGTATTCGCAGTAATCCATGCTATATAACATGCGTTTTATATAACGTTGGACTTAAAGGAAACCGCACAAGATAGCTACGAAAAACAAAATATATAATTGTTCTATAAATAACCAGTTCTTTTCTACCCCCCCCCCCCCCCCCCCCCCAAATCCCGGCTCCTTGGGTTTATAACCTGGTAATATCCTCGCCATGCTGCGCTCCGGTGAGTTCGTCGGTGGCACCAGTGTTAATGGCCGAGGCAGCGGCAACAGCGCCGGCTGCCGAGCTTGTGTTGGACCCAGAAGAGGAAGACGATGATCTCACTTTGGTATTCGGGAGCCTGTGGTCCTTTTTCCATTTCATCCTGCGGTTTTGAAACCAGATTTTTATCTGCCGCTCGGAGAGAACCAGGGTGTGGGCGATCTCGATGCGCCTGCGTCGAGTTAAATATCGGTTATAGTGGAATTCCTTCTCCAATTCTAAGACTTGCTGCCGGGTATACGCTGTCCTCGACCGCTTGGGCTCCGTCCCATTGTAAGCCGAGTTCACTGCGGGGGGAAAAAGGAGAAGTGCAGAGAAAGGGAGACAGAAGGGAAGAAAGGAGGGGTAAACAAGGATGGCCTCAATTTGAGATATGGCTGCAGAGATTTATTGGATATGAATGTTTAGCTGTTTGAGAAATTTGAATGAGAAGTTAAAAACTTCTCAGCGTTAATGAGAGGAACTCTGATCTAAATTATTAATGCAACATTACAAAGATCTTTTTCTCTCTCTTCTTATTCATTTCTCCCTAGCTCTCTCACTCTCTCGCTCTCTCTCTCTCTCTCTCAATCGCACAATACATAACAGCAGAAGCCACATGGTGATACGGCTGCCCTGAGTATACCTCGGCTATAAAATTTATGGTGGGTGTAATTACCAATGCCGAGTCGTAAATCCGCCTCAATTGTGCCATTTCAAAGGCTTCCCTGCTAGCAGGAGAGGGGCTGGCAACGAGATGGGAGTCAGAGGGACTGATAAAGGGAGGGAAAGGGAGAGAGGGGCGCGAGGAGCGCAGGGAACATAAACACACAAGTTGCCTACCAGTGCTGACGTGGATCTTCTTCATCCACGGGTACACCACGGGCTGCTTGGAGGAGGCTGTGCCGTTTGGGTGCTCCGGGGTGGCTTGGTTGCAGGCGGAGGTTGCGGCCGGTGGGGTAGCGGGGGACATGGACAGCTGGGGGGTTTCACACGAAGCGGGTTGCCCTTTCCCTGTCAGGTGCGCAGATTGGGGTATTCCATGTCCCCTCGGCGTGTCGGGCTCAGGGATGCTTGCACAGTTAAACTGGCGCTCTTGGTAGCTCGCCCGCGGAGGATACAACTCCTGATGCTGATGCTGGTAGCCAGGGTCCCTGGTGCGGCTGTAGTATTCTGGACTATGCTCGGGGATGTAGTTATTTTGAGAATATTCCTCGCATGGAGGAAATTTCGGATCAATGTAGTTGGACTCCATCAAATACGAGCTCATGATCATTAATTTCTGGAGTGGAAAATAATTTTTCTAGCTTTGTCGTTTTTCTGCTCCATAAAGCCCTCCTACTTGCGAGCAGCCCTGTAAAGTTAGTTTTACCACGTGACCAAATGGTCCAATAGCGGAGTAAGAGGTAGTTCCCGGATAAGGAACCAGAGGTATTTAGCATACCTACAGTCGCCATTGTAAGCACCAATCTCTCTCTCTCTCTCTCTCCCTCTCTCTATTTCTCTCTCTCTCTACACCTCTCTCTGTCTCACTTCACATGTCTCTCTCCCTCTCTCTCTCTCTCTCTCTCTCTCTCGTTCTCTTTGGTTGTATTGCCAAGGCAATTGATCTTGAGGACAAAACTATAGTAGCTATATGCTGACCAAGGAAAAATAAAACAGGCAAAATCCACCAGTCTCAATTATTCAAAAGGACAATGATTCGCCAAGGATAAGGAACAACAATAGCAAAACCAATCATGTTGTTAGCCTGCATGCCTTATGTAAAGGTTATCTGTTAATTAATGCTTGCATATTCTTAAAAAAGAGCAGAAGCTTAAAAAAAAGATTACTCTTAAGAATTTCAGCTACATTAGTTTTGTGATATTCCTTCAACAATTCCAACACCAATCTAAAATTGGTTTATTGTGGATCACAGCGTGGTAAGAGTCTCTCGAGGAGTGTCTGAAAATAGGACGGATTTATAATGTACAGAAAGGTGGACGGTCACTGTGGCTGCAAATAAATAAATGTCATTCAATCATGAGATACAGTATTTGCTTGTTTTCTTTATTCTTACAGGCTCTAAAGATATTTAATCAAAACTGGGTGCATGCCATTAAACAATGAACCTCATTAAATGAAGGATTCAGAAGCTTTTAAAGATTTGACCAGCTTCAAAGATCAGCTGGAACCTGAGGTTGTGGGGTTCAACACTAAAAAGAAAGATCTCAAGGATAAAGAAAAATATATAAACACAAGGGTCAAAGATCCATATTTAACATCATGATGCCTCAACATCATTCTAAAAGGGAATGGAGGATATATGTCCTCTACTGACTGACTATTAAACAAATGCTGCACTTGTTAGACTTCACATTATTTCCTGCATGTTATTTTATTCTTTTGTTGTTGTTGTTGTTGTTGTTGTTTTGTTGTAGGATCTCATGGGTGGGGCTGGAGTGATTAAAAAGCAGCACTTGAATACCGTGTGCTCTCTTGGAATGTGCAGCAGGTGAAAGATGTCATTGTTTACATTCATGGAGATGTATTGGAATCTACTTTATTCACATTTCTTCCACTTTCTCAGGTAATATAAGTGCTAGTTCCTGGGTAAAAATGATGTTTACACCATTTAATAGCTTTATCAACAATGATAATGATTAATAAATAACTTATAACAACAATAACAGGTGCAGTATTGGAGTAAAAATGAAGGGCTCCCTGTGAATAAATGCATTCTTTATTATTATTATTATTATTATTATTATTATTATTATTATACTGTTTTAGTCTAGGGCACATTTTTACACATATAATGTACCACTTCACAAATTTTAATCTGTACCTCTAGAAGATAAACACTTAGAAACATGCCTGCATTATCTATATCTGCTATAGATTCACGCACTTGCCTGCAATCAAGAGCACAAGCAAAAGAAATGATAAACCACTGATGTATGAAGCGCTGTGATTACAATTTCGCCAGCAGAGCAACATAATAATACCAAAATGAATTCACAAACTGGCCACCATAGCACACAACTGCTGTGGCGTCACAAACCAGACAACGGAGCATTTCATCCGGGTTTACAAACCAGTACGAAGCGGGACACAACCATCATGGGATTACAGCTCCATGTGAAAAGTCCTTAATATGATGGTGAACATTATGGTCCATTAATCTAGCTGAAGAGGAGTTGCATTGTCTCGCAGAGAACTTGGACCATTTGATTGGCTGTTGCAGACCAGAGATGGTCAGAGCGTTTAGAAACAGCTGTCCTCCCTTACATCAGATTAAAGCATCCTTTTATACCTGCAGGACACAAATCCTTGCAAAATAGGAGCAAATTTAAATTATTTAATGTTATTATTGACTGTGTCTGTGAAGGTCATTGTCCTCTCATTATGCATATCTTAATTTTAATTGTTTATAAAAGCCCCTCTAGGGACAAGTGCTGCAAATTAGCTTCTGCTATAAGCACCACAATGCAGACATCAGACTGTTGTTCTACAATCCGTTTATGTTTTTGTATCTGTCCCTACAAAATAAACTAATAAATGAATAAATAATACTGCTCTTGGTTTACTGCTTTTTCAACATTGAGCAGTACTGTTTTATTTTTCTAGGAAGCTTTCTTAAGGTCTGAATAAAACATACCACAACTGTGCAAGTGTTGAGGAGCAACAACCAGAGTTTATGGGGGGGAAAGAGGAAGACTCTGAAGAAGATAACATTGCTCCATATGTTCAGACATTTATGATTTATGTGGAAACATATTTACAATACTGTTGCCTCCGCCTGCAACCAAAATGTTTTTTTAAAGCAAGCCTCTCAATGTAATCAAAAAACAATGTGTGGTAATAAAATGTAATCTGATTTTGTCCTGCAGTTCTACTTCTAAGTCCAGAGACATCTTTGGTCGTAGAAATAAAGAGAAATGTTAATTATTTAGCAGCCTCTCAACCAAATCCAGATTTTATGTCTTGGTTTTGACATCCAAAATCAAATTACATTAACATATTATAAGAAAAATCAATTGTTTAATACAAGTTACAGATGCATGCATGCTATAAAAAAAAAAACCATGTCTGAGCAGAAGTTACTACACAAGTCAACGTATTGGTCAACAGTAGCAGATTGGGAAATGTAGCTTCACAGCAATAATTATATC
Source organism: Brachionichthys hirsutus (assembly GCF_040956055.1). NCBI lineage: Eukaryota > Metazoa > Chordata > Actinopteri > Lophiiformes > Brachionichthyidae > Brachionichthys > Brachionichthys hirsutus. The sequence goes on from NC_090898.1 coordinate 7,549,036, forward strand.
TTAGAGTAAAAACTGTCTGGCTGTCCTGTTTGTAAAGAAAGCAGATGACATATCTATTACCACTAGCGAGGATGTTGGAGGCATTTTATAGAGCAATAAAAGTCGTAAATCAGTCACTTTTAAACGACCCCTGGTTCCGAACGTGTTTTACAGAGTCTGGCAAAGAAGTAGCCGCTCACTGCACGCATGGGTTTGCTCTCTGTAGGCTACCTATACACAATCTGTGACTGTCTGGACTATGAATACACTTTGTGACAATGTTATTGCATTGCTATAGTATACCGGAATGCGGGCTTCAGGTGCACATCACGGATCGATGCTTATGTGTGCAATGGCAGAGGAAAAAAGCCAGAGATGTGATAAGAAGCAGAAGAATCCAGAGGTTGGCGAGGTTTTTCAGTTGCCCATGTATTCCTGTAGAGACGTATTTGCGACTGCTGGTAATTCACACAAATTCGGTTCTACAGGGTACATATAGACAACTAATGTGTTTTAGCTTAGAAACCGCAACGTGATCGATCAGGCAAAACTCTATGCTGAATCGAACTGTTCTGCATATGAATGGAGATCATATACCAAAAATAAGACGGCACAAACCGTGCATTAAAAACAAGCCGCAAAAAATGAACCAAATATGTTCTAGAATTAATATATTTACAAGTGACAGAAATGACTATAGCCGCGTTTCATCTGCAACAGACAGACACACAACCACCGTGTTCAAAGGACAACAGGGTCTCTGTTCTGGACATTCAGCCTCGTGCCTTTGGGCTAGCTCCCATATATGAATATTCAGTCACAAACAAGGGGAATACAAAGGACGGCGTGACAGCACTGATGAAAAATAAGTTTCCATTGTTCCCAACCATTTCTTCTGCCCCCCCATTACCATACTGACCGCTCCGTAACCTTTCTTCCTGCCACTCTGCGAGCTAATGAGAAAAGCCTCAGATGAAAAATGCAATATTAGACATGTGACCTGTTTCGGGGTTATTAAAAACAGCAAACATACCCAGATTGTGAATCAATGGGATTGATTACAGTGGACAGAGGGCTGCAAATACCGACAAACACTTCATCTGCATATCCCTAGCCTGGATTCAATACTTGTTTTATTGAAGGAGAAGCACTCTGAGCCAATAAACGGAGATCTAACAAGAACAGAGTCACAAGAAATCTAATGCATTATCATTCGGCTTTATCATGTGCTCATTTATATACACGCTGCTTGTTGTGCACCAAAGCAGCGTGAAAGAGCTGCACGCACACAGCATACTCTCTCTCTCTCTCTCTCTCTCTCTCACTCAGCCCCCCCCCCCCCCCCCCCCCCCCCCCGCACGCTCTGGAGCACGCATTTTAATATTAGTTAGACAGCCTGACCCGCGTTTCACCCCTCGCGTTTGACTGCTTCCAATAGTTCACTGCCAAGGATTATTGATGGAGGGACAGCAATGAATTCCTTTTCCTCACAAATGGCTTTCAGATCGTGCACCTAGTTCAATAACTAGTTATAATGCAGAAGTAGAAAAAACGAGGCCCTCAGGCAGACTAATTCGATGTTTCATTTGTTCTTTTGAAAAAATGTCGAGTTTAATAATAAAAAAATATTTTTGCTGCAAAATAGCACTCTTACAAGCGTGTTCGTGTTCATGTGTAAACGAAATAAATCCGTGCAAAACGTGAAGGTTGTGGTTCTGTCCAAACGTTGCAGCATGTTTTTAATTTGGTGGACCCATGAGCACCTGACCGGGATGCAAACTGTGGAGCAATAATCTGCTCCCTGAAGAAAATGGCTGTTACGATGCGCGTTTAATCAAACCCTTAACCTAATAGCCTTTACATGTTTATCATCCCCGTGTGTAATAATGTTAAACAGGATAGTCCAGTTAAAATAAAAACTTTTAATGAAGTGCAGACAGACTGGAGACTAGTTGGATATGAGTACCTTGTAAAAGCTGCTGCCAGGGGAGGAGAGTGGGTTTTTAGATCGCCTCCTAGATGCCCCACAGAAGCCATTGGTTGGTTCATTACAGCAGTGATGTGGTTCACTACACTCATACCGCAGCCTTAAATCCAACTCAACATGCGCAACGAGAGTGCAACCTTCTTATTATCAAACCATCTTAGTAGAGAAGTTCACAAGACAGACATTATAGAGCTAAAGTTTTAATGACTGAAAAAAAAAAAAAAAAATATTTAGATAAAGAAAGAATATTAATGAAATTGTATTGATTTGGAATTCAAACATTGTTTTTAAAAAGGCATCCGTAAACAAATTAATGCAGCCAGACATTTATACACGTATACTTGACTAAAACCAGGTGGACAGGCGTGCGGGGCGATGGATATATAGCACTTACTGATAAATCCATGGTCGCCCTGCACTTTGAGCCGATGAGTTGTCTGAAAAATAGAAGAAAAGCGAAAATTAGACTGCAGCAGTATAGTCATGCAGCAGTAGTCATTCAGGTTAAAGCTTTTTGCACCCAAGCTGTAATTATGTAAGATTCAGAAAGTCTCCAAATTGCAAAGGGATCATTTGCCATTTTAAAACCACATTAGGTCAATGAATTATCAACTGAACAGTCATGAAATTAATTGAGCAAGCATTACTGAAGATTTCACAACAATTTTAACCAATGGATGCGTTCATTTCGTTCTTGCTCCGTTTAAAATCTGCATGTCATGCAAATAAAGGCTAAAAATCAGATCACAAAATAATAGAAAGGCCACATATTTATTTCATACGAAAGGTTTTTTCAGGTTTACAGTTAACCTGTCAAAGTTCCAATACACAAACGAGTTCTTATGTTGCCTTATAATTGAATGTTGATGATCCTCTGCCTTATAGTAAAGTCTAGACACGTGTGACCTTCAGCAGAGCTTTATTTCAATTTTCTTGAAATTTAGGACGGACCATTTACAGACCGTAAAACTGGATTTACAAGCATTTTGTTATTTCCTCGGACAAATGTTCTGTGGATGGGAATCCCTTGACTTCAGTGGAGAATAATTATGGCGAGCAGTCACTAAAAAAAAATCCCGACTGTGTCTTCACATTGCAGGCTAGGTAAATCCTGCCTGTTTGAAAACGATGTAACGGGACCTGATGGTTATTTGGGTCCAGACAATGGGAAGCCTGTGCGCACCCGGAAATGGCCTCTGTGGAACTGAATGATGACAGTGTCAGCTCCACAGGTCAAAGAAAGGAATACAACAGAACGTGGCAGAGAAAACGGATGTCTCGACTGTTTCACTTTTATTCCATTGGCATCAGAGTTCTGAGCTGCAGCGCGTTTCACACAAATTAGATTAATTCATGATTCAAACTTCCTCCAAAAATGAAATTACTGAAAACTCACGAGAATACAATTATTTCAATGAAGATCCTCTAACCAACGAAGGGAAGAAAAATCACTTCTTTTTTGGGAGATGTGTCTCAGTTTTTAATTATGGTTTTGGAGTTGCCTCTGGCTTCGGTAACTATGACAACATTGTGCAGTAAAACAAAAATAAAGACATGAAAAGAGCATTATTGAAAGCTGTTAACGTGTCCCCCGCAGATATTTGCCCACTCGGGAGTGTGTCACACAGTGCCCCCTATTGGATGTGCATAATTGATAATTGTGTGCACGCGAATAACTGATCGTGATCATTTAAGGCTAAAGACGATACAACAAAGACACAGGGAAGGTGCGTTCATGCAGCTAAAGCTGCATCACGGTCAGCAGGGAGCCTACAGCCCTGCTGCCCCCTTCCTCTGTCAGCTGGGCCAAACCAAGATTTAATATCAAAATCCGCCATTTGTTATTCCACACAATCAGTAGGAGAAGTGTTTCAAGGCCGCACTGCTTTATCAGACACGTGGCGAATTAAATGATGTGCACTACAGACAATTATCGAGTTTATGAGATCACATCGCCTCATCAATCTCCATACTGATCAATTCAGCAGTCCAGTTAGAAGAGAGTGGAAAACCATATTCATCTATTGTGCAAGAAATGTGTACTTTTTTTAAAAAACGAGCAAAATCCAAGCCTTCAGCTCACATCCACGTTGTGCGTATTGCTGGCTCTGAGTTACTTTGATGTCATAATTGCTGCGCGAAGTGAATTACAAATGTTTCTGAGACCATGTGAGACCTAAATAACAGCGTGTTTACGGGAACAAGCAATTCATAAAATGTAAAATCAAGATCTTGATCAGGAAGGTGGCAAGTAAAGAAACCACGTTTTCTATATATCTATATATTAAAGATGAACCAATATAAATAATATCCCAGTTTCAGCAGCCACCCATGAAGGAGGTGGAGAGAGAGAGAGGCGGGGGGGGGTGAAGCTGAACGACAGGTTATTATTTTTCTAATCTGGCCGAGTTTCCTTTTTACTTATACTTCTCTTTAAAAAATTAATATACTTCCAATATTTTACGTAGTGAACTAACATGCAAAGCAAAAATGTTAAACATAGCGAGCTGCCGGTTTGATTTAAACGTGTTGAACGATGAATACAAATATCAGACTTTTGTGCTTGATGTTCTTAAGATATAAAACTATAGTGGCCTCCAAATAAAATAGAGTGTTGGGGCAACAAAAAAAAACCCGACTATTCCCCTTCCTCCAAGTCTGGAAATGCAACAGCAAAATATAATTTGACCTATCTCAAGCTTGAGATGATTCCAAACACAGTTCTCTAATTATGAAGCACATATCCACTCTAAATGAATAGTTTTCATTCCGAAGCCAATAAGTTTCACAACCGTGCATTCAATATCACAATAATAGAAAACACAAAATGTTTTTTTTTCCCCGCAAAAAAATAACGGCACAGTAAAAGGCCTCCAAATGCAAAATTAAAAAGCAACTTACATGCAGCAGCTCTCATTCTCTGCACCACCCGACTACACAGTCCGTAGAAAGGTTCCGCATCCTCACTGCCACAAAGCCCTTTCTTCCTCAGATAAGGGGAAGCCAGCAGCTGCGATTCCGGACAGTTAAGATTATATATGATGTGTATATATCGAAGGTTTGTCAGCTCTTCCAGGCCATAAAATCCACTTAAATGACACCACGTGCTTCCTATGCACCATTCACAGGCCATGCTTGGGGCAATTGGCATATGTAACCTTGTAAACTTTAAAATACCCTAAAAGAAAGACATACAAAACGGGATCCAATACATTGTCCACGTGTAGCTTAGGCCAAACAGAGCGCATGAGAGAAAGTGGACGCTGCGCGGTCCGGTTTTCATATCCGTCGAGGAAGTTTATTAGGAAGCTATTAGTATGAGAGGTGAGTGATTTTTATTTTCTTTTAGCGCTGCAGAGAAATTACCACATAAACTTGGTTTATACGCGTCACTGCCAGTCCTAGAAAAGGTGCAGCCGAATACAGACGCTCAGCAAGTGGCGTGAGTTTATGTCCTCTGTAGCAGAGAGTTGTTTCTATTGCAGTGTAATGACGCCATGCAGGATTAAAGAACCGAGCGACGCTATAAAGTTGGCCTCGGCATGAAGAGCGCGGCAGCAGGAAACCAAAGTTTTGCATCCACGTTGCGTTGTGGGCGAGCGTTATCACAGGCTGTAGTGTGTCCGCTGACTAAACAGGAAACAGTCTGCATGTGGTGGAAAAGGGGCAATAAAGTTTTATGGGGGGGTTTTAAACTTCAGAGCGTCTTTCTAGTAGTCAGTAATACTCTGTGGACTCTGAGGAAAAGCGAAAGTTTGTTCAAGAGGAGAAAAATATAAAGAAAAATGTAATGTAATGTTTTAATACGGCAAGTTCAAGCATTCGTTTAAATCAGTGCACATAAAGTCGTTAAATATAGGGCAGGAAAATAACGTGAATATACTGACAACGCAGTAACTTCCTTATTTATTAATGAGGAGACTTTATTGGTTACAATCAACAGTTAAGCCATCGAGATATCCGCTGTTCTAGGCCTTGACTAAACCAGGCACTTCAAGTTCACATTGCACATCACAATATACTGTCACACACTGTCGCTGAATTTTACAGAAAGGTTTAGATTCACAGGGAAATGGCAGAAAACATGGATGACGTTTAGACAGGAACCACTCACAAAGACATTATCTCACCGAACACATCGAACATCCGACGTCCGGATCCTTTTGCATTGCAACATGGTTGTATAAGTAAATAAAAAAGAACAGAAAAGAAAAGAAAAGAGATGTTGTTTTTTTAACAAGAAAAAAACAATTAACTGCCACAATTATATGGATCAGAAATATGTTCTCTTTATTGGATTCGTTGACCTTTAATCGTAATGACAGGATGATGAGAGTTTGAAATGATGCAGACTGTCTGCTACTTTTATCCTAATTAAGAACATAGATTATTACGAGCAGCGTGCAGCCATTTAGTGCACTATACAGACCAAAGCCTTGCAGTGTGAAGGACCCCCCCCCCCCCCCCCCCCCCCCCCCAAACCTCGTGTCCCCTTCGTGCAGCAAAGTGAGGTTATCGTCGCACGGGCAGCAAATTAATTTAGAAATGTAAACCAATTGATCAAAGTGAGTGGATATTCAATACATTGGGTCCCAAACTGCAGAAAGTGACACATAATTGGTGATGAAGCACGCAGAGCGGTGTCATGATGTCATAGCTCCTTGCAGTTCATCCGGAGGTCAGGCGGTACTCCTGCACAGTGCAGCGTGGGGCTGAAAACTTGCTGCATACTCCCCCCATCACTGGTGCTCTTTTATTCCTTCACTTTGATCTTTGAGTCCTTCTTCCACTTCATTCGTCTGTTCTGGAACCAGATTTTGATTTGCCTCTCGTTTAGACACAGGGAGTGGGCGATCTCTAAGCGCCTGCGGCGGCTCAGGTACCGGTTGAAGTGAAACTCTTTCTCCAGCTCCAGAGTCTGGTAGCGCGTGTAACTGGTCCGGGACCGCTTACCCTCCGATTCTGAAGTGGCATTAAAATCAGTTAGCTTTCAGCCGCATTGTAGTGGTGAATAAAAGTAATAATATTCTAATGGTATTAAGACATAAAAAAAAACACGATAGGTTGTCCACTAAAATCCACATTGCAAGAGGAAATGCACTTAAAGTCCGGTTAAACCCTCATGTAAAAGACCAAAAGACCAAATATATTTTATACAACTTAATTTCACACAATATTACTTACTTTGGATAATCGAAATGTATAAAGGCTGAATAAAGGTTAATCAACTGCTGTTAAAACATAAATAAAGACAACCGCTTAAGGGATCTTATTTTAAATAATAAAATGGTACAGCTAATAATTTGCTGGCCTTCCTGTAAACACTGACCATAATACTACTGCTAGGCGGCAGAATAAATTGGAATGAAATGGTTTTAGAATATTAACTTATTTTTCTGATATGTTTTCCATATTTGTAATTTAATTTCCCTATTTCTTTCTGCTCGTGCACATGGCGTGCTATAAGTATACAGCAACAGGCCTGTGCTACTGGGCAGACATAATTTTACAATCCTGCTGTTTTTTGTATAACAGAAAACAGAAGTAGCCTTTTTTTTTTTTTTTTAGCAAATGTGCTCACAGTCCATCTGTAGCCCAAAACAGCCTGCCAATGGCTTCGAGGCACGGAGAAGGAGCTCGCCTATTCAAATCTTATAGAGGTGAAAAGTTCACCATTGGGTCAGGCCATCGGTGTTTCCCAGAGTTCAATTTTGGGCTAAAGCTTCTCCCACACATGCATTCTGATCATGTAAAACTATAGCGCGCCAAAACCCTGAACGAAGCAAGGCAATAAACTAATACTTTGATCTGAATTTGTAAATATTATTTCATAATTTGAGCACAGTTTTATTCTCTTATCCAATTAGAGCACCATAAATCACCCCGCAGATCACCTCTTCACCGTAACAGAGCAGGTTTACGAGCAATGGATGCCTTTGTCATAAAATTTATGACCGCGAGTTTTTATTATTTCCTGCGTTTGGCCTATAAAACTCAAGAGGGATACTGGAACAGGCGAACAGAAGTGTTGCAGCGTGGAGCGAAGCATCTTTAGAAAATATACAAACTTTACCGTGGCTCATGTGCAGCTTTGTCATCCATGGATAAATCTGTGGCCGCTGCTCACTGTCCGGGCGCTGACTCACTTGTGTGTTTCGTTTCACTGTTCGCATGCTCTCCGCGTTTCTCTCGCTGTCTTGGATCTTGTTGCCGCCGGATTTCGCGCTCCTCTCTGGGTCTCTCTCTGCCCCGAGTCCCAGCAGCGCGTCGCTGCCGTAGTTTAGCCCGCTGACGTCCACGGACGAGCTGCTGGAGACCATCTGTGGTCCTGACAGCAGAGGAGTATCCGCGTTGCCACGCAGGCTCGTTTTCATCTCCTCTCGTTCCACAGAGGTCGCGGGGACGGGACAAGCGAACATCCCGTTCACATGAACATCCTCATAGCGGCTGGACCTGCGCCCAGAGTGATCGAAACTAAACATAGTGTTAGAAGAAGTTGTCTCGCGTTTTCCCCTCAGAGTGGAGCAGTCAATATAAGAGCTCATTTTCAACTACCACAGAAACTTTCTTTCTTTTTTTTTTTACACTAGGGCTGCGGGACGGATGTAGCGGTAATTTCCATGTTTTGCGCTGATCGCTTTTCTTTGTGGTCGCTTTTGGAAAATTCAAAGCATGTCTGCCCTATAAAATAATCCAGGATTTATAGGTGGAGTAGGCTTTGGTATCTTTTTTTTTTTTTTTAATTCTTGATCCGACAAGCGCTGCCCAAATATGGGGTATTTGTGTGGGATCACGTGCGCATGTTGGCCAGTCATAAATTGGCTTTGATACTCAATGGGGATATTGATGAATAGGAAAAACGTGTCCGGTAAACTTTGAGCTGTTGGTGGTGAAGGACCAAGCAGGGATCTTTAGCGTAAAAAGGGCAGGACAGCAAGACAAGAGCGTCATCTGGTGTCTGGTATGGGGCAGGGCGGTCAGGACTGACCAGAGCCCACCGGCCCGAAACACTGCGAGTCTAATACAAGTCCCAAGCAATAATAATTAAAATATATATAATAGTGCGAATAATAATAATGCATGCTGTGATTGCAAGTATCAGTATGCGTAAAACTGATTTACGCATATCTACTGTACTTTATTATACGCATAGAGTGAAAATTAAACTGGATTTAACCTTTTGCGTTCGTTACTGTTGGAAGAGCTCATCTCCGTGCTCTCGAGTTTCAATGCAAAGTTCAGTATTTAATATTTAAGAAACCAGAATGTGTTTTTCAAAACATTTTCTGAGTGCATTTTCTTTATTTCCATTTGACTCGACAGCCGATTCCGATATAAAGGTAACCCGCACAATCACTGTTTGGTGCGTATTCAGTGCGTGCACAATGTTCCCAATGACACAAGACAAGGTTGAAAGATTTACGAATATTTTAATCCATGATACACAATTATGACAAAAAATGTAACTCCCAAACAAAAATGAAGAATTACTATAGTATACAAATCTATCTCACAATTTTCAGCCTATTTTGTCAACTGATGGAAAAAACTGGCGAAGCGCAAATTTAGGGTATGCAGCGTCTATCAAAGCGGCTAAATGCACATAAATCCTTAAGGTTGACATAATATACTGTGACTTTGATTATATACAGATATTTATGTTTGTGGTGAGTCGACTGTCGCCTTCATCCGTGCAATTTTCAGCTTTACGCAGGACACTTTATCTGCGGACGATTCAAGTATAGCAGATTAAAGTGTAACGTGTCCGCCCGGCCAGTTCCTTCTGTGGAATGTGAACGTACAATACTGAGATAAGCCTGACCAACACTGTAGTTTGTGAGGCGATCAAGGAGTTCACAGTGATGGATGGGGTGTTGGGGATAAATACATAGAATTTCACTGGCATGGGAAATAACATACAAATGAATACTTCCTTTTATTTTCACAATACATGTGTGACATTGCAATAAAAAAAAACACATTTCTTCAAATGTCACAAGGGCTGAAATAAGATGGATTTCTAAGGCTTAACACTCCTGTGGTCAACATGGGTTATAAAGTGGGAGAGCCGCGGTGTAGCCATCATGCAGTGAAGTCACTCTCAAGTCCATGTAATTCTTTAGGTAGTTATGTTGGGTTTCAATGGTCATCAGGAGTTTACTTCCATCCTGCTCTTCTTCATTTTAACTATTCTTTCTTCTTTTCCTCGTCCTTCCCTTCTTCCGTTGCGCCATTGCGCTCTTCTTGCTCCTCTTGGGAAACTCCTGTCTGTTCACTTCCAGTCACCGTGGAGGTCAGGTTGCTCTCTTTCTTCCATTTCATGCGTCGGTTCTGAAACCAGATTTTGATCTGCCTCTCTGTTAAACAAAGGGCATTTGCGATTTCGATTCGTCTGCGCCTTGTCAGGTAGCGGTTGAAATGAAACTCCTTCTCCAGCTCAAGTGTTTGGTAACGAGAGTATATCTGACGTCCCCTGCGTCTGTCTGTCCCGTATCCCACTCCTGCTGAGATACAAAGTGCACACACTGGTTTCAATAATTTGCTAAGCGAATTCACATTTAAAAAAATAAAATAAAAAAAAAAGCATGTCGCTGCCGGGGTCTTAATATATAGCTCACAGTTCCCCCATTTTTTTTTAAAACAATAATTACGAAATCGTGGAGAAAAATGAGAGCAATCAAATTTCAAATGACACATTTCCCTCTGTTATCTAAAATTACGAATGCATCATAATATATTCTGTCTGTCTCACGTCACTGATTATGGCAATCTGGCTCAAAATGAAAAGCTGTTTGTTTGCACATGCAAAAGGCCCATCCACAGGTCGAGGGGATACAGTAATGTTTTATGGGGCCATAAAAAGTAACTTACTCTCTTGGTAAGACATATCGTAAAACTGGGCCGTTTCCTTAATTTATTTGTCGTAGTAAAAACTCACCGCTGTGTGAGTTCATTCGCTGCATCCACGGGTAGATCGGGATGTTGTTTTTCTGATCCTGCGCTGCTGCCCGTCCTTGATCCAAACTGTACTCTTGAGCAATGTGGCTTTGCGAATTGAGTCCCATGTTTGTTTGTCTGCAACTGGGGAGCACGTCCTTGTCTTGAAGAAATACGTTCGATCCATATTCATACTGGGCTCTGCCAGACCCAAAAACGACATTATCTTGAGGAGAGTAGAAAGGTGCATATATCCGATTCTGGGTTACAGCAGCGCCGTACGACGAAAAATGTCTGACTGTGTCATAGGTGGTGGAGTTCAGGGGTACGTTAGGCAAAACGTCTTGACCGCCGGATAAATGGCAGGAGAGCGACGGGTTTGCGAAATAAGAATTCATACCTTGCTTGTAACCCTCTCTCCAACTCTCCCCACTTCTTTATCGGTCTGTTTTCAATCTTCCTCTCAGTAAATCTCCTTCGTGTCTGTGTCAAACAACCACACCTTTCTTCAAGGTCTTCTTTTTCTCTCCCCCCCCCCCCCCCCCCCACCACTCGACTTTCTGGGTCTCTAACTGGACGTAGGCTACTTTGAGGATTCAATATTATTAATTTCCAATCTCCGGTTAAGACGCACAAACCCGAGTGTTATAGCCGAGGCTTGGTTCGGTGAGAGACAATATGACAATGTCAGCTGACCATTCTCCACCAATTGCGAGGCAGGAGAAGAAGAGAAACTGTAGCTTTTAGCTCAGAGCCTGAACATAAGTGCTAAATGCCGATAATCACAGCAGAGAGCTGGACTGGCACATTATACATCTTATAGATAGATGTTTTTGATTTAAGTTTAAGATAATGTGATGTTCAGGGCGGAAGCATGATGCGCAATATCGGTGTAGTGATCACATTCAAAAGAAGGCAGACCAATCTGCATAATCCGAACAACATTCCGAAAGTGTCTCCATGAGTACAATGCAAGATATCAGGAAATAATTTCATTTATCGGCATATAGAGTAACAAGTTATACTGTTACAATATGTTTATATTTGTTATAATTATTTGCAGTTGCGTGTGTGCACATTCCAAAACTCAGTTTTAATTTAATCATAGCACAAACCCTTTCTAAAGATGTGGGTAATAACATATGCATGCTCAGATCCCTCAGGACGCGTCGCCTTTCTATGGAGGTTGAAATGAATATTTGCGCGTATTGTTTATCTCAGCCATATCGACGTGTTTCAAACATAAGCTACTGTTAATGTTTCCATTGTGTAAGACCTGTTTGGTGTGTGAGCAATTTCTATGCTTTCGCTGTGAACTGGGGGAGGGTGTAAGTGGTAAGAATGCGTTTATGGTCTCTCTTCTGTGAGGGCAATAAAACAAGTGACGTTCCCCAGCTCACTAACAACTATCTCTGCAGCAGAACCCTGCTACACGAGCAGCAATCTCCCTGGATCACAAATGAAAGCGCTGCACAGCGTAAAAGGGGGGGGGGGGACGGTTCGACCGCACGGTCTGCCTATAGGAAGATCGTTTCTGCCACTCTCTGAAAGAAATGCAATCAATTATGCGACCGTCCAGCATCAGTCTGACAAAATCCTCCACAGGCCAACTGTGCCCGCGGTGTTCACTTAAAGTTGATGTCTCCCATGCAGGTACATTCTCTTTAAGTCATATAGCAATAAAGAGCGCGCTTCATATTTTACGCACAAAAGTTAAAGCTGTATTAAAACTGCGATGCCTAAAAATGCTTAGCTATGCAGATGTTCCCGTCCCAACCTCACGCCCACTTGTCGTTCTGGTCATATATACTTCGACATTCCTCTGACACACACGCCGGAAAAAGTACCCGATAATTATCACAGCAGCAAATGATGGGTTTAGGAATTACTTTAGAGGTGTTCTACTAAATTCGAGTTAAACGTAAGCGCCCGCGAGGCGAGCCGATCTGCTTATAGAATTCGTACATTCAACTATAATAATAATAAAATTATTATTTTACTGTTTACGGTAGTGTTTTCATATCAACTGCATTTTTAAACGGAATGCGTAAAAGTAAATCCCAACCACATCATCATGGAACAATATATTTCACGTTATATCGGCTTTTCCAAACGTCTATAATAGACACCAATAAAACCTAATCGATAGTTTTTGAAAATGTCTCTTCTTGCAGACGCTCTGGCTGCAGCAGCTTATTTGTCCTCCTCATTGATTTCTTCAATAGACTGAATGCTCACAGACTAAACGTGCAACACTGTCGGGTCTGTTGTTTGGGATCCTGAATAGCTCATAAAATAGACAAGAACAAAGAGAAGGAAGTAGCCGGTGCAATAAAAGTTCCCCTTCACCTTATCTGTGGCCATATGTGACATCCGCGTCGTACAAATATGAGGCAAATAAAGCGCAAACGTTGAAGGATAGTTGCGGCGACGCAATCCTGATTCTGCATTTTTCTCTTTACTTCAATGTTAAATTACTAATCCATTTGTGATGGGATATAACAACAACACACATAGGAGGAAGAGTTCATACACATCTACACCAAAAGCATTAACGACATGTTGTTAAGGAAAAAACATGAATTACTTCTGAAAACAAAGTCCATTTATTGATTTAAAATTAATGTCGGCTTTAAACTTAAATAAGCAATAAAAACGTCAATAAAAATAAAACCCAAAAGCGATAAAGCTGATTTTTGGTTTCAGTGACATATAGGTCGTTATTCCGTCGTGCACGGTGGAAACACCGTGTGCGCATGGGTTGTGGAAATATTTGTCTCGTTGTTTCGGTTCTGTTGTCGTTACCAGGCAATTATTATAATTTATTTGCTAATAAAAGTAAAAAATAAAAATAAAATCGAAAAAACATAGTTTAGCTATTATTTAAAAAGTATTTCCCTTAATTGTTATTCAAAGGGGGGGGGGGGGGGGAAGACACGCTGGCCTTTAAAAGTTTAGGTTGTAAAAAAAGAAAGAAAAATTCTGAACACTAAAACCAATGTGTGTACTGTTGGAATGCGGAGGCTGGGCCAGTGTGCAGAATTAGAAAGGTCATTGTTTCCCTCGTGTTTTAGTGTTTTATTGCGGCCCGAGAGGCAAATTACTCGCCCGGCTTTTGATGCAGGGTGGAAAGAAGCCGTTTGGTCCACGTTTCCACGAGGAAATGATCAAAATGAAAGAAGCAGATACAAGAAGAGAGTATAATATGAAAATAATAAAGTATTAATATGATACCCTTCGCTGTATACTAACCACGAATATCAATAATTAATTTGGATAATTAATTAATTAATATTATATGTTCTAAATTTGTAGTTAGCCGTTATCTCTGAATGCGTAATGGAGGATACGCGTGGCAGGCTAGAAATAAATCGTGTGTGACTTATATTCCAACTATTATTGTTATTATTATAATTTTATGATATTTGACAGTGTTATACGATCAGTTACTGTCTTTTTGGATCGAATTTAAAATTACACTCTAATTGGTTCTACTGCTGAAGGCCTATAACTGTAACAGGCTGCTCTCAGCATAAAAGGGTCCGTCCAAGACGCATTCGCTTTTGCGTATTTATAGATCAATATACAGCATCACAACATCAATCAGTATTAGTTGTATATAGGACCTGTAGCATTTCTACATCATCAGCCATGATTAAAAACACGCAACGAGGGAGGAAAAGCCCGCCGAGCCTCTGCTGCTGCTGTTTCTTCTCCGCTTCTAACCTTACTAATAAGGAGTAACTCACGTACTAACAATGTAAAGTCCTCCATAAGCGCTTTACCGTCGCTGGCTGGCCCAATTAATGTCCGGAAGTGTTCGACTTTTTGCTCGTTAAGCACTCAGGAAGCTGTTGCTCAATGAGCGTATGTTGATCCACACATCATAAATTATGGCCATTAGTAGGCAAAAATTTTGACCTGTCGGGATTTGCAAGTGAGGTTCTAAATGTGGTGACGCGGGACAGATTCGTGACATCACGGACTCGAGATCTCTGGTTTCAATAACACCAACCGGTAGAAACGGTAGACGGTGGTTTTCGTGTTTCTGAGATTTACCAAACACTCTCTGCCTCCTTCTCTTTCTGTCTCCCCCTCTCTCTCTGCAGGCGTAATGTCGGGCACCGGCGGACATGATCCATCCGGCAGCGGTATTTCACAAAGGAACACCAAACAACGTGCGTGACAGTCGGTTTAAAAGACTTTAAAGGCCTTCGCAACGAGACGTCGTCGGTGATTGTGTTTCCGTGCGTGGAACGCAGGCACGTGACCTTAACGGGAGGCGGAGCCGCCGAAAAGGTTTTACAGACAATAATAACATTAAAAGGTAACATTATACCCCATTCTAACTTCACGGGCACGCAATGAGGTCTTGATGTGCTGTTTGAGTCGCGCACCACACACACACACACACACACACACACACACACACGCACACACACACACACACACGCACACACGGCGGTTGGTTGTCTTTACATACTTTTGCAATTAGTAAAATTTGCATTAGAGCTCAAGTACATCGGCAGGGCCCAGCCTGATTTTTGGTCTCTCTCTCTCTCTCTCTCTCTCCCTCTCTCTCTCTCTGTTCCAGATGCGAGGAATATTTTAGATCATTCATATACTCGGGATTATTGTTGTCAACAAGAGAGAGAGATAAAAACTGGGGTGTGTTTGATCCCATTTTACGGCCCTCATATGCCATTTATAATCCTTACATCCTGTTAAAGTGGTTCTGCTGGTTTTGATGATCATGCAGGATATGTGTGGTTCCTTTGTTTTGCTTATCCTGTAAATAAAATCTCATGCTGCTCCTCATAATGTCGTCAGCGATTATGTCACAGAGCAATAACAAATCACTGCACCTCGTTTCATGGAACGACACAGACATGATCTGATCATTCAACAAGGTGATAACATCCAATCAGAACGGCCAGAAACGCTCCTCGGTGTCAGCTTGTGCGGTTCCTCGCTGGGTCAGCTGACATCCGCAGAGAACTGCCGCCGAAAACCAGCGGTCGTAAACAACACCCGCCCACTTCCACATGAAAACGCGTCTGATCGCTAGGGGGCACTGCCGGGATCCACGCTGTGGTTCCTCGTTCGTAAGTTGTGTGTGTGCGTGTGTGTGTGTGTGTGTGCGTGTGTCTGTTTGTGTGTCCAAGCTCTTGGCACACACTGAATACAACACTGAGCATTACAAGTGACAAGTATGGAAACAGGAAACAATTAGAGCACATCAGCCATGCTCTAAATGCAATTTGTCACTGCCTGGTCAGAAGGGCCTATGAGTGATGACAAAGTTTACTATCAGTAGGGAATTTATTGCATCAGAATGGCACAGCAGCTCTGAGATGCTCAGTTAATGCTAAAGCGGCCACAGATACACACACAGGTGCTGCTACAACAGCCAGTGAAGTAATGGATGTGTAATGCAAGTCGCCCTGGGCATAAGCACCCCCCCAGGCTGCAGGTCAGGTCACAACTGGCACGGTACAGACACCCTCCGCCTTGCGTGATCGCTCTCACGCACTCTCAACTGCATCAGTCAATGTTTCAAACAGCAACCCGCCCGTCGATGCAGGCAAAAACACAACATAGAACATAGAAACACAGAATTAGTAGCAGGAATATGCAGAGCCTTACCTAAGAAAGAGTCTCCGTGCGGTTTGTAGTCGAGCGGGGTCGCGACGTGCGGGGGAAATATCAACAAAGCGCAGGTCTAACCATCGGGCTGCCTTCAAAGCTCAGCGACGGGGACCTTCTGCGGGCAGAGGGTGTCTGTTATCCCGGAAATGACTGTTCTGGCTTTCTCTCAGTCGCGGCTTTATTGCCTCCAGGGGGATAAACGCAGGCAGCGGCTGGGAGAGGCGGCGACTGTCCTGAAGATCCCTCTTCTGTCAGGAAGTCGGAGATCGGTTGAATACGAAGCGAAACCGCGTCAGAAAGAATATGCAGTGTTTTAAAATCAGATTAAAGGGGAGAAATACGTTTCTACGCCCATCTTAGACTGCTGCTGATACAGGGGAAGGACCAGAGAATAGACAACAGCATAAAGTTCATGTTCATAGAGCGTGCGCCACGTGGTGCGCTGCAGCCAATCGCAGAAAGGATTCAGTCGTAAACTTTTATTACTCAGCTGTAAATTTCTCCCTTTAACAACCAGGAATGTTTGCACTCCTCTTTTGCCTTTCGTTTTTTTTATTCCAATTCCACACGAAATGACGAAGCGTAAAGTTCCATTATGTCACAAATTCTACGAGCGTCAACAAATATGACAATTCCCCTGCATGGTGGGACATGCTGAATGTGCATGATGTGGCAAAATGCCTGAAATGGTAAATAAAGCCGTGTGTGAGATAAAGACGGAGTAGAGACAGAAGAGAAGAAATAGAGACGTGGAGAGAATTAATTTAAACATCAATTAAGATGTTTGTCTGACTGTTCTCTGGGTGTATTACAGCAATTACATGTCAGCTTTCACTGTTCAACACAGCAGTTTGGTGCTCCAGGTGCATGTAAAATAAGATGGGGCCTCTGTCAAATTTGAGAAAGTAGCTCAAAGGCGAAATATCTTCTAAACCTGAAAAGCAAGGACGGTCGGTTTGAAGCTTCAGGGGAGACACGCACCGCAGCAGCTATTCAGACCTCGTTACGCATAGAATGTGGTGCAAACTTTCACAAGATCCATAAGATAGATGAAGATAGAGCGCTGGAACATGCACTAGATGTAACAGAAGGGCTTTGCGCGTCAAATATGTTGATATCGAAATACAATAAACGAACAATATAAATAGAAGAAAGGAATCATTTAGACCTCGTTTGAACTTATTAGCACGCAGTTGCAATCATTCTAGCTATTTCAGAAGAGAACTGCGCTGACTCAGGAAGGCACAAAATAAACCACACCCAAATAATCACAGAGATCTGTTTTCCATAGGTGCGTCCTGCAGGCCGTGATTTCAACTGAGTCTCGGCGTGCATGAGAAAAAAGATGAACGGCCAATCCCAGAATGGCTTTAAGCAGCCAATAAAGTTTACAACAGGTACACTAAACTTTATTGGCAATGTCAACCCTCTAGTAAAAACACAGACACACACACACACACACACACAACGAGTCCGCGTCCGCGGTGTAAAACATGTGAGAACTGAGGACACATCCGGCATTTTCCCAAAGACTAGCCTCACACATACAGAGAAATAAACACCCTGGATGAAAACGCAGGCCTGGGACACAACTGAGAAAGAACAAAAGACCTTAATTGAAGATCTGCCAGACCTGCCCCTCTGATGGCTTTTAAGGTATCTGTCTGAGCCCACATTAAATAAAAGATACTCAATTAAAAAGAAAATCGAATTGGAAGCAATCCACCTTTTACGCCCACAGATCAAATTCATTTGAAGCGTATATACAAAAACACAACTTTCGTTTCGATTTCATTCCACGCTGCTTCACCGATCTAACGGAATACATGCTTTTTATTTATCCTTGCAATTTCGTAAGGATGATATCAAACTAAAGCTACTAAATATAAAACACCGAATTACAGAAGAAGTGCTAAAACGCGTAATTTGCTTTGGCAAACCATTTTAAAAATTTATACCGATTCGCAATCATCTCGAATTCAAATGAAAAGAAAAAAAAACGCTAACACGCGTCATGTGAAATATTGTCCTTTGTCTCTCTGTTTCATTGAAAAGTGAACTACAGAAAATTCATTCATTCATAACAAAAGTAAAATTCGAGGATGAATAACGGTCTCATATAGGCAGGCCCTCTGACCTGGATCACGACAAATGATCTATAACTGAACGGATAAAAGATGGCAGGCGAGATAATTCAGGGTTTTAAATTATTAATTGCATGTAACTGTACAACAACACGCATAGAGGAGCTTGTTTATTTTAAAGCGGCACACAAAGTGACATATAAAAGAAATAGCCAGAATTTAAAGAATTTTCCTTTAAATTAGAAAGGCTTGTTTTTATGCAAATTGTGAGAGAGATTTTGTTGTAAATTAATGGAAGATGAGGAAGTTAAATATTTTTTATGAGAATGTTTTGCATTTATTCGAATCACCCATCAGCTGACCTACATTGCTGCGCCGTTCGCGACGCACAGAGGAGTTTGTGCCTCTTTGATATCCGGATGTCACTGCTATAACCTACATCTGAGCACCTTTGCTGCACTTGGCCTCGTTCGCCTGCGTGGATTCCAACGCACGGATGCTTTTCTGCTTTTTCTTTACCAAACGCATGGTATAGAGAGACAAAGCCTCCCTTATGCTTTGGCATCATTTAGTTCGATTATTAACATGACGCCTGATGTTTGTTCATCTCATCTCAAACAGCCATTATTCATCCCAAGATTCATTAAGAAAAGCTTTGTGTCCTCCCCGAAGGCAGGAAGTTTCTTATTACGAGGATGAATCAAATACGACTCAGGCTTTGGAGAGTAGCATGCTGTGACTGAGATCGTTCCTTAAAAGGTAAAGGGATACATCTGCAAACGCATGTCTGGCGTTTTTTAATAGAACAAAGTTATAAAGTTTAAATTAGATAAACTTTAATCAAAAGGCTGTTCAATACGCCGCCGTCTCCTCCCCCCTCCTGCCACCAATAACGGGTTTGAGCGCATATGGGCTGAATATCAAAGCATCATCAAAACATCAAATATGATGCATGTTTCGCTATTTCCTCGTTGAATGTTTTTAGTTATTCGTATCAGATCACTCCGTGAAGTGTCTCGATATGAAAACTGAGACTCATATTTAGCTTTAAATGTTTCAAAAGCGCCCTGAGGTGTTTAAGTCGTTAGTGAAAAACGCAGTCAAGTGGGAAGATTTGGAGATGAATTCGTTCTTCATTTCTCATTTCACATGTATGCTCCTCAATTTTTCATGTGTGTGTGTGTGTGTGTGAGAGTGTGTGTGTGTGTGTGTGTGTGTGTGTGTGTGAGTGTGTGTGTGTGTGTGTGTGTGAGAGTGTGTGTGTGTGTTGGGGCGGGCAGAGAGGGGTAATATCAATAAAAAGCAGAAATGATTGTGAGCCATCTTGTTTATTTGTGATTTTACATCAACAATGGCGGAAACACACACTTCAGTCTTTCACAGGAGAAACACCAGGAAACGAGCATATTGTTAACATCAATATATAACAAGACGTACATAAAGATTATATTCAGTGCAAAACAACTAGCCTACGCTATATCACCAGCACATTAAAATAAAAATTCCCTTACTTTAAAATCGTTGTAAATGTAGCAGGTATTATCATACACAGTAAATGTGCGTTATAGGCAGTTTTAGTTGTTGGGGAAATAGCTTGCAATCAAATCAGAGCGATGCCACAAGTCAGGAATATAAATTCAGCAAAGGCAAGGCTCTGAGTTTAGGTAGTGCCGTGGTACAATTTTAAACTTGTCTGCTTGGCTTTGAGCTAATTGTCTTCCAAAGACTCAAAAAAAATAATTGTCTTCAACAAGTGTATATTGTGTATCGGGTAAATGCCACATACATAACTTAACAATATAATGATGCTATAGAACACTTTAAAATTAAAACCATATGAAATCTCTATATTCAGAAATCTCTATTGCAATGTTCCCAGGTTTTAGGTAGCATCAAGGATTTCAAACGATTGCATTTCCCTGGTAATCCTAGAAAAAAGATGTCTGAGGTGCTAATGACCGCGTCACTCACGTGAAAACGCGTAAAACAGTAACGATAGGAAAACTTGCGCTTTATACACATGGGCCGTCAGCCTGAACACGTACTACTATGTTATAGACCTACATTTTGTGTACAATTTCGGAAAATCTACTCTGAAATGACGTTCTTTTTAAATGTAGGCTATTATGTATTTACAACATTGGTCATGTTTTGATGTTATTTGGCTATGCTTTTGGATACAGTTATTAATTAAGAGCAAATTTGTTTAAAAATAGCGAAGCCATTTTCGATTTAGCATGCGTTAAAATGTGCCCCCCCCCCCCCCCCCCCGCGCCTGTTGCAAGGGTGACATTTCTATCAAATAAAATGTGCTACAACCGTGTGGAGTTTCTACCGAAAAAAAAATAATCAAAATGCCATTGCGAAACATGTCGGGATACTCGTGAGAATTTTGTCTATTTATGACTGCAACATTGGAGGGATTCTTGCCCCCTCTTGACTAAATGGAAGGGTGGTCATAAAGTTGACGGTCTCTGCCTCCTCGTCTGTTTATGGGACCTTTCTTTTTTCTCTTTTTGAGCCATATAACCATAAAAAGGACCATAAAATCACTCCTTGGTCTCCTCTTTCTCTTCCGCTTCTTTCTCTTCTGCCTCTGCCTCTGCCTCTTCCCCTTCACCGTCCTCGTTGCCCTCTTCCTCGGCCTCAGCCTCAGCCTCTCCTCTCTGACCCGGAAACTTGTCTTTGTTGTTCTCTTTTTTCCATTTCATCCTCCTGTTTTGAAACCAAATCTTCACCTGCCGCTCGGTGAGGCTCAGGGCGTGGGACACTTCGATTCTTCTCTTGCGGGTCAGGTAAGGATTGAAGAGAAACTCCTTCTCCAGTTCAAGGGTTTGGTAGCGACTGTAGGTTTGCCTCCCATTCCGTCTTCCTGGGGCTTGAATGAAATAAAGTCAAATATTAACTGGACAAGTCACCGTCCCAAATAAAAACAAAAACATGTGAATAATAATTAAAGAATTCATATGTATTATTTGCTGCCCCCCCCCCCTCCCCCCCAGTGAGAACACTAATCGTCCAACAATCACTCATGAAGTGCGGGTTAGTCTTTATCAATAACGTTTTAACTTACATGAAAAATTATTTTTCCCAACGACACCAGTATCTTTTGCAATAACAAATGAAACGATGCATCTAAGTAGGCCTGAGACGTCACCGTTTATACTTTTGTCTGCAGGGGTGATCAGCTGTCTGGCTTTTACACCTACTTCATCAGAGCTATATTAGGTGATGAACGTCTATTAAAAATAATAGCAGTTATTTTAAAAACTGGGGTGGGGGGGGGGGGGTAGTCCCTTATTTCCATCAGTTAATTGATGCCAAATTCATCCAAACAATGGCTGATATATTCAAATGTGGATTTGCATATGCACACTGCACGTCTATGCGAACAATGTGGAGGTTTTCAGACAAACACACACACACACACACACACACACACACACACACAGACTCTCACACACATACACGAAACAATAAAACGAAAAGGAAAATTCTGAGAATGAGACTATAAGTTACACTACACCAGTTGTAGCAGTCTAATGATGAATATCGCTCTGGTTAGATTAAAGACAGATAATTGCGCCTGTGTGGTTTTTAAGAATAGTCTGATCACAATGATCTATGACTGCAGGAGCCAATATCTAAGCCCTGCTGATTATAGCTGTATGAGCCTAAACCACATTGGGCCTCTGTTCAAATTACCCCAAAACCCAAATTCTTGACAATCGGGCCATGCAGCACGGTCTGCTCCAGCTAACCCTCCTTTCACTCTGCATGCTATTTAGTGTGGGTGCTATTAAAAATATAATGTCAACTTTTAAGGCTCATATCAATATGTCATATTTAAAATATATATATATACCTTGAGTAATTACAGTGAGAAATATCTTATGTCAACGATAACTGCCTTCAAAGAGTTAGTGTTGTGAGCTGTTATCAGCAGTTCGGCCCTGTATGGACATGTGCTGCAGAGAAACAGCAGCCTGCAGTACAGGTTGCATGTGTCCCGTCATGTTCCCCCACTTATTTCGTTTTACAGTTATGAGACACACTCGTGCATATACTCAGGCATATTTAGCACACTTGCACAGAAACACATACACGCAGGTAGACACGCTGTGACGCGCACACAAAGTAACACAGAAATAGTAGGAAATAGCTGAATGATTCTGACCGTGGGGTCTCATCCAAGGAAACATAAGACTGGGAGAGGAGTTTTGATTTAAGTGGCCTTGTCCTTCTCCGGGGTTAGAGCTGCTCGACGATTTACAGTCTGGGTATTGCGCTAGGCTCGCGTCTTGCTGGGTACCATACAGCGTTTGCCTCGGAAGGGCTTCATATCCATAAAATTTCGTCGCGTCTCCGTGGCAAGCCAGCGCGCACGGGTTTTGCTGGTATCCGGGGTTGGAGATCCCTGTGGTCCCGTGGTGGAAAAAGTCCTGCACATGATGGGACGGGTGCTGAAAGCCCGGCGCGGCTGCTCCGGGTCCGTAAACCAGCGTGTGGCTGCGGGCAACGCTTTGTGGAAACCTGCAGTCGTAGTAAGTTGGCTCCAGTGACTCGCTGCCTTTGTACTTCGAAAAAAGAGGGTTAACAAAATAGGAGCTCATGTTTAGTTAGCATCAAGCAGATAAGGCTCTCTCGCAGTTGAATATCTCCTTTAGGATGATGGCAGCCTTTTGTTTAGGGTCCAAACTCGCACAGCAGCGCGCACAGGCAGACAAACCGGAACTGGGAGAAACGCTGCCCCTTTGGACAATCTACGGCAGCTCACTCTCACTCAGCCGTTCCTCTCATCGGATTTCTCTCGCAGCCGCTCTGTGTTTTCCCCCTGTGTTGTGCAGGCTCAACCCAGGCTCATGCATGTGCTTTAGATGTGCGTTAGCTGGGATTAAAGCTGCCTTGCTCGACCGGTACAGTCACAGACGGCGCTCTTTTCTTTCTTTTTCTTTTTTTCAAGCTTCCCACCCAACCACCCCCACCACATGCACCAGCCCCCCCCCCACCCCCCACCCCCCACCCCTTCATCTTTCTGCGACCGGTCAGACGTGGACCCATACGTATCCACCTTGAGAGGAGCTGCACTAATAATAACCATTAAGCCAATAACGCTTTAAATGTGAACACTTTCAAAGTTTATCACAAAGATTTGTTATATGGAGATCAAGCAGAGATATCTCTGTTAAAGATAAGAAAACGCCTCTGACACATTTGATCATTTCTTCTGTATTCTGAATCTAGAGTTTACTTCAAACGAAGGTTATGTTGTTTATTCATCAGGCGGTGTTTCATTGGTATTAATGAGTAAAGGTGACTGTAGTTTTTCCTTATACTTTCAATGCCCCGCATAAGGACACACACACACATATATATATATATATATATATATATATATAATGGTTGACCTTTTATGATTCAACATTGAATCTGAGAAGTTTATGACAAGCTAAACTTTCCATAAAACAGCCCCGAAATTCCAAAGGAAGGTAAACAAAATATAATACCGAATAAAATGAGACAAAAACAACCTCCTCGTGTAATAATCGAGCGACACTCTTGCTCTAAACGCTGTAAAACCCCGACACGCGCAAATATAAACACGACCTATGAATACTAGGTGCCACTTAGTGACCCCGTAAAACCGACGAAGATGAGCAGTAAATCTTCCACATGCAGTTCATAAAATTTTACATCAGATGTTTAGCTACAATGAGCACACGCACTGTTCTCAGCTCAATAGTTGTATGGCTTCTCTCGCCAAATATGCCCGTGTGGGTTTTGTGGGGCCACTGACGTATTATACACATAATCGTAAAATATGAAAGGCGCATTGGGCGAATTTATAGACCTTTCACAGTCTATAAATATGCATATTGCCAATCATTGTTGCGTGCTTCTTGTGGACTTGAAATGCTGGCACAGACGTCAGATATTAATGTTATAATGGGATGATAGCTGTTGGAATGAATTCTGAGGTGACGCTGAAATTATTATTAGTATTAATATTGTTGTATCATTAAAGCATTGTGTAACATTGTGCTGTTGTTTCTGCTGTCGTCATTGCTATTTATGGTATCGATGCTACATGTGTAATTATATTGAAATAAATATTGTTGCTGGCTTTCTTCCACCGTTTATTTAATTATTTAATTAAGTACTTCTGTTTGTCATTCATACAATTCGATGGAGCTCAAATTTAACATTTACACAATGAAAATAAAAACTACAAATGGCATGCAAAAAACAGACAGGCCTCAAAAAAATTTATTCTGAAAACAATGTAGGCGTTTGTTAAAACTAAAATCTGTCTCGGTAATATAATTAAATTTAAAAGGATGAAAAATACATTCTTAATAAGTTAATAATTCAAGGGTATTGCAGACCTTTTTAAAACTGAAAAAGTTACAAAGATTAAACCATACATTACTCTCGAGACGTGCATTTAATGTAAGAATAAAATAATAATTCAGAGACCACAAATAAATAAATACAAATCCTATTCATGCATGCAGTCCGTGCCCGACAGAACAGCCTGCTCCCAACCTTCCGGACTGCTGCCTGGTGGCCTGTTACACAAAATGCGGTGAGTGACCATATCTGTCATTTTGTCATCGATAGGTTGCTCTTCATTTTT
The DNA here is from genome assembly GCF_040956055.1 of Brachionichthys hirsutus. Classification (NCBI taxonomy): domain Eukaryota; kingdom Metazoa; phylum Chordata; class Actinopteri; order Lophiiformes; family Brachionichthyidae; genus Brachionichthys; species Brachionichthys hirsutus. Next base: position 7,574,309 of record NC_090898.1, read on the forward strand.
CAGCCAAGCCACAGCTATAAAATAGCCTTCAGCACGGTGACTGCGCTCAAAACATGGACCAACAGCGCCATCTAGTGTCCAAATGAGGTACTAAGCCTGAGTGAATCCACCAATCAGAGGCAACTTTGGTGTACACAGAAGGGGTCCCCTCCATATGTCCAAACCTTTGTGTCGTTCCATTTTTCTGAAATACAGCAGAAAAAGAAATTTAAAAAGGCTTTTTGACCATTAAGCCTGAAACTAAATGCCATCTGTGTACAGCAGCCAAGAAACTGAATATTTTCTGGTCATACGGCATACGTGTTCTCATGTAAGAGACGTTCAGCAGCACTCATATTTATGTGCAATAACTATTGACGTTTCAAAATCTAATTGTATAGGCTAATAGGCCACTCATGAAGGGGTTTGCGGCAGGCCCATCAGGCAAAGTTCTCCTAAACGTTGCGCATGACTCTCCTTTGAACGCGTCCACCACCACCGTCCATTTAAACCATAAAGTAATTTAGACCAGACGTCTAGCCAGCAAGTCGGGTTTGCTTTGTTCGTCTGCATTTGAGACAAACATCCGAGCCCAACGGGGGCTGTAAAACTGGCATTTTACGCAGAGTTTAGCGGAAATGCGCTGGATTGGGTTTTTAAATTACAGCATCCTGCCTGTATTGTTTGCGCTGACAAAAAGGCAATTTAGTCTAATCCCGGGAAACAAACGCGAGACATGGGAAATGGTCTTACCCTCAAATGTTCAAATTTGGTGTTGCATTTTTGGATTGCCACTGCAGTTCTGGCGAATCCATAACTGCAGAGTTTATTTAAAAGACGTAGTCTCACTTTAAAAACACGAGTAACTACAATCTGTAAAGAGACTGCATCATCTTGACTATGAATTTAAAATGTGTTATTTGAAATGGGAAAGCCACTCAAGCATGTTTAGGCTTGGTGGAGATATGTAGGGCATGGAGCCATAAAATTAGTAATTAACATTTATTTTTACACTTAAAAGAATGTTTTGTTTGCAATTAAAAGGGCACGTCACGTTATTGGAATAAAGCCAAGACAATAACGGAAGTGACTGCCGCAAAACGAGGGTGTTTATTGGTTTGGTTGTGTTTCTTGGTTTTGTTGTTTGTTGAATTTTACCCAACAAACAAATCAGTTTGGTGTGAATCTTTGAATTCTCACATTAGTGTAAATATACGTGGCTCAGTCTTAAGCCGAGGCCTCGCTGGATTTGCAGAGATGCTTGCCGTCCCATCTATTCAGCAAACATTCATCTGTTTGCATCATGTAGCCTAAACTCCGATTGGTAACTCAATAATTACCCTGCGGTTTTTAAATCAACAGAAGTGTGCTGATGGTAACGCTGTCTGTTAGAGCCGTGCGCGTTCTTATTATCGGGTAAACACAAACATCCACGTTGAGTCACAATGAAAACAGACAACGAGCGCTTTGTGATTATGTTTATATTTGCTGATATCTAAATCTACACTCTACCGAGGAACTCGTTGGTTACAGTCAAAAGAAGAAATGCACAAATACAACAGAAACGATCACAAAAATACAAGCCATGCAGACTTGTCAAACTGCAGATGTTCCTTCCTGTACAAAATACCACACCTGCACAGCGACGTGTACAAAGAAAGTAAACATGAAAGAGAACATTCACATTATAAATTATGGGCTTGTGAAATTCAAAAGAATTCAAGTATTCGGTTTCTTCAGACAGTTATAACGTGTCCAAACAACACGTGTATAATTTCTCATATACAAAAAACGAAAGCATTTTTGTTTTTGTAGTGAAAGCAGAGTCATCTCTTCAGAAGTTTTCATTTTCTTTTCTTTTCTTTTTTTGTCTTTCACGCTCAACATAAATGTGTACTGGAAAACAACAATCAACATTAAACAGTCTTGAAGTTAATACAAAATCCAGAAAAGTGATAAATGTGAAGAGTGGATGGGAGTCCATCTTGTGTTTCGATACATCTGTGCTGTCCATGTGACGAGTGGTTTTTATGCTGCTTTTCAGTCCACATTATTGTCCTTTGCTGTCGGTCTTTTCTTTGTTCATTTTCTTCATCTTCATACGTCGGTTCTGAAACCAGATTTTGACCTGCCTCTCGGTCAGATTCAGGACCCTGGCGACCTCGAACCGGCGGTCTCTTGTAAGGTACATATTGAACAAAAACTCCTTTTCCAGTTCGAGAGTCTGGTACTTTGTGTAAGGACATCGCTTCTTCCTCGTGGAGCGGGCATGTATCCAGTTTGCCACTGGGTTATCTGCAAACAAGAACAATAATAATAATAATAATAATAATAATAATAATAATAATAATAATAATAATAATAATAATACATTTTCAAAACAAAATGTTAAGCATTTAGAAAATATGTTCCTGAATTTCACAAATTCTGTGGGCTCCTCAGACGTTCAAATGAAAACTAAGTCAAATCAAGCACATTTTATACCCTTCACTATCAATGCTAAAGCATTTTGAAGAAAGACAAAGTCTGTCTATCCAAACCACTGATTTGACTCCTTATCCCCTTAATGTGTGAGTAGCGCCCTCGTAAAATATACTCAATGCGCTTATTCACTTTATTGGCCCATAAAATGGCTCGGAGTTCAAGCCTTTACAGGTCCGTAAGAAAGTCTTTCACTATATGCCTACATTCCTCAAGTTGGCTGGAACAGTCATGCGAATTTGTTTTCGACCCGAAGGGAAAGAGTACATTTGTGCTTCTATGTATAGCATCTCCGTGTATAAGTAAATGGTGTGTTTAACCACTAGGGATAAATAAGACACAAGAATGTGACTCTTTCTCCGTGACGTGCCTGGAAACAGGTCTTATGGTCGATTATAGGATTTGCTAATGTTAAGGTAAAGGGTCAAAACGTGGTCGTAAACACACATCATTAGGAAATTACTAATGAATAATGAATCATAGGTCGGTTTAGGGTGTTCACTTAAAAATAACACCTTGTATGTTCCAAATTCAACGTCTTCTTGCAGGCTTGAGTCCATGTTTACAACCCCCCCGTCTGATTTTATAGCCCCCATATTAGTAGCGTTTGCCTTTTATCGTTTCTAAAGCTTTCCTCTTAACACATCGTACGCAGAGCCGGGCCGAAAAGGGAGGATGGAGCGGTTTTATGATATCAATTCTACGAATAGCGTTAAAACGCCTCTAACCAAAAGCTGTTTTATCACAATCCCAAAACAACAGTCCCTGTAAAAAGACACGGCTGTAAAATACTAGGAGCTTGAACTTACTCGGATCTAGCTCCGGCTTCTCGTCTTTATGTTTTCCTTTCTCTTCGGGCGAGTGGACATGCTGGTGCGTCTTGTCTCGCGCGTCAGTGGATGAGCAGTATAGATAATCCGTGTAGGTCCGTCCGCTGGAGCCGAGACACTCCCCGGCTCTGTGCTCCGGATAGGCGTCAGGTTTAAGCCCGTAGTGCCTGCCGTTCCCCGGGTAGCCATGGAAAGGCACCGCGCCTGTTATCGGCTCCAGCCACGAGCGCACGAACCTCGAGTCTGTGCCTAAGTGAGCTTGGTGACTGTATGGATGGTAACCGACTGATGACTGCGAGTGCACAGGGGCCCAGGAGGTGGAGAAGACGGGTGGCTTGGGTGCGAAGCTGCAGGAAGGATAGTCAGCACACTCCGGGACTAGGGACGTCGGTCGAGGGCCGGCTGGGTGCGAACCGGGAGACGAAAAGCGACTTGCAGCAAGGACATCGTCGTTCTCGTGGTTGATCAAGGAGTCCACATAATAACTACTTATGGGACCCGTGGTCGACATGTCGAAGCTTCCCCGACTCTTTTACATGCATCCGATTATTATATGGAGTGTATGTGTACTTTTTTTTCCATCTAGCCATGGAACAATCACGGCAGGTAATTACTTCTCGACGCTTCCCTGGCTGCTATTGGCTGCGTCACGGACACGTGATATATTTACCCCCGCAAAAATTGTACAGTGGATCAATGCGCGACGTATCCTGGGAAACGAATGCACATAAAACGGATAAAAGAATGTGTACTCCTTTTGGTCTCTTTCCCGGACGTAGAGGTAACGTCAACAACGATGTTCCGTTATAGGAAGAACGCGAATTTATAGCGCTATTGGATGTTCTCTGGTCGCAGCGCAGACCTGCGCAGACAGCGTCATAACCGACCAAGGCACTATTTGATGGTGTAATCAATCTCTGCCTCTGCAGAATCTATACAGTAACCTCGTGTTATTGCCACGGATAGGGTATTAGGGTGTTTATTGAAGCACTGATGTGTTTTTTTTTTTTATCTCTATCAAACTAGCAGCGCATTTAATAAAGACGTGGTTTATAACTCCCCGTTGAATTGTGCTTATTTCTTCACAGAGAAAGAGAGAGACGCCTCCGCAGCAGCTACACGCAGTAGAAGGACGGAAGAGGGAAACAAACCACAGGATGAAGGATCCACCAACAATAAAGTTAGCGCTGTTTTAACGAGGACGCAAAAAAAAAAAAAACACTTCCAAAATGGGATCTGTGGAAATACGAGAGGAGGGGGGGGGGGGGGGGGATTGAGAGTCTTGACAAACAGCTCACTCCAGCGGACTATATTCAGCTATAGTGACCGTTCATGATTTTATGCCCAACAATAAATTTTAACGAGGACCATTTGATTGTTCATAAACGTGTCGTTATTAAGAACACGTCCGATTTATTCGCGTAAAAGCGCCACCAATGCGTGAACGCGAAGCAATTGCTACCAGAATAAGAGGCTGGAAGACATGAAAGGAAAAGGAGAGACCGCAGGGGAGAGGAGGTAAAAAGGTTCGTTAAAGGGCTAACTACACGAAGCTTTCATAACCGAGCTGTTACTGCTCTATAATGACAGGAGTCACCGGGTTTGCCTTACAGTATAGCGGTGTGACGATCCTGAACTCCGCTGCAGGGTTACAGCAACACAGAAAATAATACACGATTTAACACGAGCACCCGGAGTGTCACAGGGATCATAATATACTAACTGTGACATAAATATTGACGGAATAACAACATGGTTCACGAAAGCTGCGAATGTATACAAAGTTCTGACATTGATGCAGGAAGAAGTAATCTTTTACGCGTGCGTTGTTTGTGTGCTGGAGGCTATTTATTTTCTGCAATGATAATCTGCATGCTCTTTTGATATTTGTTCGTTTGAGTGGTGGAAACTAGGTTAAATGATCAAAAGTTAAATAGTTTCCTAAGACGAGGAACTAAATATAAGGATTTTGACGTGACGTGCGTAAAAGTCTCATTCCAGTAGCACATAGCCCGTCAGACGATACTTGTGATTAATTTAATTCAACGTGGCTGCAATAAGTTACGCACCTTTCCAAATAGGACATAGCAGTTTAACCAGAGACACAAATTTGAAAGTAAATTACAGTCCATTTACACACAATGAAGCGTAAAGTTCGAGATGTGGAAGCGTGGGCTTGCATTAGTCATCGCCAAACTACAAGGATCAGATGACACCATTAATAAACCTTCACACTGAGGCTCAATTTGATTAAAATTCATAATTTCATGTGGAAAATAAACGGACATAATATCCAATAAGTGAACTCCGGGGCGTAAAATGTAGTCTGCATGCATTAGGAAGTGCGATGACTGTCATGGCTGGTGAGTTCAGATTCAAGCATGAAATTTAGAAGGCCAGACGTCAGACCTGAACCCAACTAAGCGGTATCCTGGAGTGTGTGCTGATGAATGCACTAGTCAGGGCGAGTAAAATATTTACCCACATGTTTACACAAATAGAACAATTTAGAGCCTCTCAATCTTTAACTATATAGATTACATGTAAAGATGAGCTTTCTGTCGGTTGAAGCTGGACGTTCGTTTATTATCCTGCGCGGTGCTCGACTGTCTATTACCATAACATATGGCTGTTCGAAGACATTATATACATATTTATGTCTGTTATAATATAATATATAGTTGTTTGTTGTACCTTTGTTGAAGGGTGTGCGCGTACACGCTATAAGTGTTACGTGGATTTCTCTCTGGTGGTATTATGTGACCATTAAGATCTCATTTAACGCGAATTAATGTTTGCTGTTCTACAACAATAAAACAAAAATCACGCTGCTGATGTTGTTGTTGTTGTTGTTGTTTGCGTATGTCTCGCTGTACTCTTTTTTTGGTATTTTTCACGCCACTGCAGTGAACGATATATTTCAGATTATACTGTCGAACACATGCTCTCTTTGTTTGATCCTTTGCGCATTTCACTTCTTCTTTATCATTTCGCGGATGAACAGAGCTTGATGTTCGCTTAAAAAAGAGACTGTTTGGTTTCCTCTTAGATGTTTGTCGTATTTAATCTTAATTTTGTTATATTTTAAACCCCAAAACCACAAATACATCTCGAAATTATATACAGTATAAATATAACATATGGCACAACTCATTTCGTATAGCGTTTTGTGTTTTCAACCTAAATTCACTGAATGCATTATCTTATCTTTAAGTTATTAAAATGTTTATGATGACTGGATCTAAGTACAACAATGCTTGAAACAGATTCCAAACTGCAGGCTCGGTCTTTCTGCCTTGGACATTACCTGATTACCAAATAAGGATCACATTCTAGCACAAATAATAAAAACGCCTTCGTTCGAATGCAGACTGATCACTTACTGCAAAGATAAAAATGTAAACATATAAATATGAACTGGATACTGTGGCTTCAGATAACGTCATGATTTAAAATAAAACCAAAAACGATAAGCAGAGAATAAACGTGTAACTGAGAGGTAATGACAGGTCGCACATTGGTTTACATCAGTTTGATAAATCACACAAGGACAGCGCTCGACAGGATGATTGTTAAGATCAGATAATGTCCTTCATGATGAGATGAATATTCTTTGTCAAAGACTGAAATTTGTTTTTGTCGCCATCCAGACAGATCGGGGATGTGTCATTGCAGGATGGATGATTCATGAGCTGTGGTGTAAAACGACTTTATTTCACCACACTGTCCCATTTTTTTTGGTATCTGATGGCATGCTGAAGGCAGATCTTCTCATGGTACCACGGAGTTATCATTTCAAAAAAGGTATTCTATTTTTTTCAAATCAAACAAGTGTTTTTCACTCTATTGCTGCACACAATATATTTTAACCAAACTCGTGGGTTTAGTTTTTATCAAGAAGCAACATTTGGGCAATTTTCAGCCTCTAATGTTTACTCAAAGTGAATAAACGTGAAGCTATTTATTAGTTCCCATGTGCTGAACATAAAGCTCCGGGAGATACAGTTTGTTCTGCTATGCTGCTTATTAGAGCATCCGAACACTCTTCTCAATTACAAATGTTCCTTTAAGTCAAAATCAATCATGCATGTAACGAAACATGAACAAATAAAATAAAAACCCCCATCTTTCAGAATAGCATCTGAGACCTACTGCTGATTAGTCCAGGGGGGCTGTTCTCTGTCTCACATCCAAGGCCTGCCGTAGTGATAAAACAATCCATTCGAGACCTGCAGAAGCATTTTTCTTGAAATGAAAAGTGATTTTTGTGGCGTAATTTGGGCAATCCACATCACCCTTATTCCTTGAAATAAAAACAACGCTTTACGTTACATTTTCTGTAGCCTTGATGTTGCTACAGTTTAACATCTTACCTATTCCAAACCACGCAATGCCGTTAAAGCAAGCAAACAAACAAACAAACAAATAAACAAACAAACAAAATTCCATTTGGTGCTCAGAAAAAGGAAAAAACTGTCAAAAGTTGATATTCTAAAAAAAGAAATCGTTGTGTGCTATACATTTATTTTTCCAGATCCTTTACAAGAGAAACCTCATAATAACGTTTTTGTAAAAAATAAAAAAAAAGTTAGTGCGTTCATGTCTGATCATGCCAGTGGCAGTCACACATCTTGAACTGTCCCAGGAACGCGTCTATCTAAAGCCTCCAGTTCCTGTGCGCCACTACAAAGTGAATAAATTGCTTTATGTGTATATGGTTTTAGGGTGAATCTGTGCAGCTCTCGGGGCTGTTTCCAGCGCTGTAAAGTCTTTGTCAGTGATGCATTCCAAGGGAGACACTCATTCAATGAGCTGAATGAAAGTGACTTTGGATTCCAGACTGTCTCTTCCAGTTGCACTACCGCCAAACGGAGGGGGGCTGAGAAAACAAGGGGAAATTGTGACCAGTAAAAACACTGGAATCTGTTGCAGGAAAGATGCTGACTGCGCCCCAAGAACAGACTATAAATAAGTTATTGTGTGCGCTTCGTTTTAGATGAGCACATCCTCTTCCAATAAACATCACAATATGTGGTTAATTGCAAGTAAAATTAATATTATTCTACAACAATTTTAGCTATGAATAGAAATAATTCATTATTTGAGACTTTAAATCCGACCCACACGTGATCTGATTGCCGTAATGAAGAAATATATGGTCAGCAATTAGATAAATAATTCAGTGCTGAGCTACAATCATTTAACGGTGAGTCTGTCGTAGGAAAACTAGAAAGGCTTATTTCTAAGTATTAAAAACGTCTGCATTGATTGAGTAAAATTGGGCATAAAGGGGCCAGAAAAAAGAGAAAAACCGCAACTAAATTTTAAAAATTGTTGCGAACCAAAATGAAGACAAAAGAAATAGGACGCCATTAACGAGTTCAGCTGCTTCATGCGTAAAAATCTTTCGATGGATTTCAAATGTGGAGAATGTGAATTCTAACGAAATGTTTGCCGCAAGCTGTGAATTGCAGTGGGTACGATTTATGTTCAGGGTAGAACTGTTTCTCTTTCAATCCTAGCCCACTATTCAACGACGGATTAAAATTTTCGAAATAGTGGACACTTTTGGAGGCGAAAAACGAGAAAACATTCAGACAGCTTTGGCAATATAGCTAGAATTGCGTCAAAACGATAACGGAATTGTCAATACGCGTCAATTTTCATTTATAGGCGCAGACATGGTGCATCAGATAAATTATTGAGCCAAATATGCAAATATGTACTCATCTCTCCATCAATCCATGCAGAAGCATCATAAAGCAGCTGACAGATGCAATACGACGCAGTCTAAAACTTTACCGCATGTTGTTTACAACCTATTCTCCCTCGGGGAGCCTCAGAAGGTTTTACAGCCCACCACAAACTAACAGCAAAGAAAGAAAAGGTCTCTGTCCAAGGTATTGCATCCCAGTTCATTTACAATGCCATTTGCGGGGACCTGGGCGACTATAGCGGGTAATTCAGCGGAAATTGTGCCCTTGATGAAGACGAACTGACGTAATCAAGGCAGTTTCTTGTTGCCGAGCCAGGAAGCCAACCCCAACAACATGAAACTACCTAAACCACGCTTCAGCTTCGCGCTAAAGGGTTTAAAATCCATGGAATGGAAAATGCATGCAAAAGCCAAGTGAGGATTATCACAGTAAAAAAAGAAAGAGAAAAGGGGAGTACCCGCACAATAAAACCGGCTGATCCGGTAACACTGCCGGCAAGCAACGAGAGCAACGCGTGCTCAAAGCCGGAGCAGTGTGGTGCCAAAAATCAAATACACAGCAACACCACAGCTGAGCTGCTGGAAACAAACAAACCTGAACATGTAAACAAAGTGACAAATATCCAGCAACAAAGTGACAAATATCCGGCAACAAAGTGACAAATATCCAGCAACAAAATGACAAATATCCAGCAACAAAGTGACAAATATCGGGCAACAAAGTGACAAATATCCAGCAATCGACATTTGCATCCCAGCGAGAATGAAAGCGGAAATCAGCAGCAGGCTGATTAATAATGTCGGCTTCAGATAAACACATCAGCGTGTGCAAGCGTGCACTATACGCGTGCCACAAGAGCTGTCAAGCGCGTTTCACTGACAGATGTACTTTCGAAACAGGAAAAAAAACAAATGGATTTCATTTTCATCCTACCTTCAGATGTCTCCTGCAGACGCGCCTTCCCGGTGTGTTTAGATATCCACGTGTTTGTAGCGATGCTTGTTGTGATTGTTCGTGCAGCCATCGCGATCGCGGTGCCTTTTATCCACCATCTTCCTTATCTCCAGCTGCCATTAAACTCCTATTATATCCGGGATGGAGGCGGCGGCTCCTTCCAGCCCAGCGCCTCGGATAGATCCAGTACATTGCAGTCTCTGCCGCGTGGATTAGCCCTCCTCCACGCACACACACACACCTTTAAACGCATCTTTACTGCTGCAGCACATTATATTTGCAGATCATAAAATCCTCCCCCAACGCTTTCCAGGGCGAACCTGACATTAGAATTTTATGACCTTGACTTACTCCGGTCACCTGGATAATATTTAAATCAACGTTATGGTCTCTCACTTCTATTAAAAGTGCCATGATCTCCTTCGCTCATCCGCAGTGTCTCTCCCTCGCTCTCATTTGCCGGGAGAAGGGCGCATTTTGTAATATCTTTCCGTTTCCCCCTCCTTTTATTGTTTTGGAATCGTTTGCCGTGAAGCTTAATGTCGTCTCGTTCGTGCACATCACGCCGCACTAATATGCCACAGCAACAGACATCAACGAAAGAGCGGCACGAGTGGAACAACATTCATTATCGCTCGGCAAAGTGGAACTGCTTGCATGCCAGGCGTTATTTATGGACTGCTCTTTCGTTTTGTTCTTATTATAATAATTATTGTAAGGTAATAACCTCTCACTGTTCCAACGTTCACCTGGAAACGAAGTCTAGTCTGCAGGTCGCTGCGTTTTATAGATCATAGACGAAGACACTGTGTGTGTGCGCGCGCGTGTGTCCGTGCGTAAAAGGAATTTGATAAATGATAATTAAATGCGCTATAAAATGATACATGGATGATCGGTCCGGATGTAGTGCCTGATGCATATGCATGTCTGAGTGTCTGTGTGGGCGTGTGAGTGTGTGTGTGTGAGTGTGTGTGTGTGTGTGTGTGTGTGTGTGTGTGTGTGCGTGCGTGAGAGAGAGAGTAGATTAAAAAATCAGTAGTTATAAACGCCACTGCGCTCCCTTTCTCGGTTCTCTCTGTTTAGCTTCTTGAGCTTCATGCGCCGGTTTTGGAACCAGATCTTGACCTGTCTGTCGGTCAGGTTGATACTCCGGCTGATCTCCAGGCGGCGCTCCCGAGAAAGATACATGTTGAACAAGAACTCCTTCTCCAGCTCCAGCGTCTGGTGCTTTGTGTACGGACAGCGTTTCTTCCTTCCACTTTTGGCTTGTAACCAGTTTCCCGTTGCCTTTTCCGCGGATGAATCATCTACCAGGGAAAGAGAAGGACAACAATGAGCACCTGTGAACAAAGCGCAGCTTTATAACATCCATCAATTCACTGGATGTGGAGGAACACACCCGTATCTCAAATGCACTTGCGATACCGTTAATCTGAACAACAATTAGTATCTGATGAAGGAGCTTTACCTCGCCGAGGACTCTCTGCGTCTCTTCCTTCAACAAAAATGAGCGAACCCACCTTCTGCTCCAACTCCTACTGTTCGCAAATTGCTTTTGTGTATGATGTACAGCGGCGCTATAATTAGATCAAATCAAACTAGGGTGTAAGCACTTCTTTTGTCTATGTTGGACCTCAGACTCCCATAAAAGTTTATTACCTCTGCACACCGGAGCCAAATGAGAAAAGAAAAAAAAATGCAAGGGTTCATTCCGAATCAAAAGAGTATCCGTAGCAAAATAGCAGATGCAAATAATCTAAAGACAAAGAAAGAAAACATGTCTGTGATGGCAGCGAAAATCACACAGCCGCACATGTTAAACTAATTTCTTGATTAGGTTGTGGGCTCTGGGGAATAACGCTGCTGCCACACGAACACACGCACGCAGACGCACAACTAGCGACATGCGGGTTACATTATCTTAATGTGAACGCTCAGTGTGTGGCCCGCATTTAAATAATTACAAAAACATTTAATCCACTAGTGTGGGGTGAACACGACACACAAGCATAGAGACACGTCGAGACACACAAAAATAGCCTTCAATTAAATTAGAATAAAATGACACAAGCCTCTTTGTTGCCATGAGCTGCTAAAACCATAAATAACACAACACATCAAAGATAAAGAAATATTGCAGAGGGACGTGCAGATGAGAGTGGCGAAATTAATTAGAATAATCAAAATAAGGATAATCATAATTATTATAAGATGTCTTGATGATAAATTCATGCAAAAAAAATCAGTCAATTAAAACGAAGCACTGTTTGTATTATCAGTGTAAAATAAATACGCAGTAAAATGCGCAGTGACGGAAAAACGCATGTATAGAAAAACAATGCTTCTGAAATGTAACACAGAACCCTGAGGGGTTTCAATGAGACAGGACACCACAGAAAAACGTTTTCAGCGGTGGAGCAAAACCGAACCGTTTCATGCTGGCTTTATATTTGAATTGTGTGGTGCAAGGGCGCAGCTAAAAACGGATGCGTCTCGCTCTCTAAATGAGCCATGTAAGAGAGAGAAGCTGAAGAAAGAGTGAGGAAAGAGAGGGAGAGAGAGGGGGAGAGAGATATGTATATATCAATGAATGCCCATCTCACATTTATGGAAAGGTGTTAAATGCCGCGGGCACCACAGCCCCTGCTGGGCTGCCAAATTCTCATACAGCCCACGTGACTGTTACTAAACATAGGCTGGCACAACCGGGTGGCGGTGCAATTACACACAATTACAAACACTGTGTGTGTGTGTGTGTGTGTGTGTGTGTGTGTGTGTGTACGTGTGTGTGTGTGTGTGCGTGTGTGTGTGTGTGTGTGTGTGTGTGTGTGTGTGTGTGTGTGTGCGTGTGTTTATTATGGAGAGGGAGGAGGATGCGCATGGTAGTAAAATACCTTGACATTCCTGGTCCGAGTTGTCCGAACAGCTGTCACTCTTGGCCTTCTCGTCCTTCCCGTCGTTTCTGTCTCTGTCCGTCTCCTGCGCAGATCTGCAGCAACTTATTGTGGCTTCTGAAGCTGACTCAGCAGAGGCCGATAAGTGGGTCAGAGAGAAGCTGGAGGGGAAATGCTGGTCATCCTGCAGAGGCCTGCCTCCGTTAGGTACGGGGTTAAACACCTGGACACAACCCCTGGACGGGGCAGTTGGCTCAGGCCTGGAGCTATTGTCGCTCAGCCGGATGTAAGACACCGCCTCTGTCGTTTGTGTCCCCTTATTGCCCACTTCCTGATGGAGGCAACAAAACGCCTCCTCTTTGACGTTACCTGCTGGATATGGACAGGGTTGTAAACACTGAGCAACAGGTTGTTCGAGTCTACTGGTTTTGGAGCCTGGAGTCCACGCGGCCAGATGTGTGGAGAGGTAGGGCGCATCCTGGAAGCCGCTGAGCCGCAAGGCGCCTGGAGCCTCGTCTGCTTTGGAGAGTGGAGATGGTCGAATCTTCCCACTGTTCCTCATCACGGTACATCCGTACTCTGCAGCTGCTGCGTGGATGTACATTCTGGGGTTGCTGGAATAACTCTCACCCCTGAAGGAAGATGGTCCTCCCATTAAAGAATCCACCAGGAAGTTACCAGACGTAATGTTATTCGGACATGACATATTTTTTTTTTGCTTTTGCATAAGTGGTGTTACCCACTGGACTGAACGGGTCTCTCTAGTAAGGATATTACGATGCTGACATCTTTTGGAAGGGGGTGCAAAAAAAAAAAATCACTAACACAATTATGGATGCTGGGAGACATGTCATGTGATTTTCAGACCAATAGCGACGTGGAAGTGGCCTTGATGCTCCAGACCGACGTGACGTCAGAACGGTCAAGTTGGGAAGCCTGGGGGCTTTTCGGTGGAGCAAGACCACCACCTAGCGGCCGCAGCGGGTCACAACAGTCCGACACCAGAGGGAACAAAGGACGGCAGCAGCAGCAGAGTTTTTTTTTAATACACTTCTTAACGTGGCTTTAGTGTGTTCTAATTCACTTTAATTTCTGCTTTGAATGAGTGAGTGATTTATTTATAGTCCTTCCGCTGGTTCTGCATCGTGGATTTTTCATTAAACAAAGTTTAGGCTCTTTTTGTTTGTTTTCATCGATTTTGTGTTCCTGTTGCACCGATTTAGGAAGAGGTAAGTTTACGGAGGTGTTGTGTAAAAAAATATATCAGATGAGCAGAGCAGATTTCTCAAGAATGTTTATCCAAAAATCCATCAAACGCCGCGGGCTTGCACGTTTTACGCCGTAGCTTTAAAGTAGCTGCAAAAATGCAGATTTTGCTTCTTTAAGAAATAAGTTTCCTCTTATATAAAACACGCCATGCATTAATTCAAATCAAAGATCCTTTACATCACTCTGTTTATTTTATTTTAACCTTCATGTTATTTAATTGTAATGTTTATTCATATGATTCAACCAGTAGTAGAACAGACATTTCGTTAAAATGCAAGATATAAGTAAATGAATCAAGACCAGACTGGTTCGCGACGCATGTGGTTGTTCGATGTTTTCTAAATAGTAAACAGACTGCGGAATTTGTATGCAAGATGGCGTGCCTTGAAGGGCTTTACTATTCATTGTTGTGGTGTAAAGGAGGACTGCGGTACTGCGTCAAGCGCAATGTTTCCTATTTTTCTTGATGCTCACAAAACAAAATAAAAAAATGATTGCATTCCTGAGATGTGAAGAATCCTCTTTTCCGTTCTGGATCTGTCTTATTTCTGCGAATATCGATTAATATACTTGAACGTACTTGCGAGTTATGTAGGCTGGGTGTGGGCCACAAAAGCTGGCCTGTGAATTAACTCTTATCTCAAAATGATCTGCATCAAATGACGCACAGCGCGTCCTTTATTTAAAATAATACATTGTATTCAATGTCCATGCTTCTGAGTTACTTTTTCAATTGTTTATTTATGTATTTAGTAAAATAAGTCAAAAACAACTACGTATACAAATACTGTGTTACAGCCTCATCGGATACTTTGGGTAATAAGTTTGGCCTGCTACTACGACATATGAGTATGACTAAATAAGAACATTGCGATCCTCATAGTCACCGAGAATGAATGCATGTCTGCACACAACTGCACGAACGAATGAGAGCGTGTTATATTATAGACATAGAATAGAAAATATATATATTATTATATGTATAATAATATATATTTTATTAGTGTGATGATTTCTGTTAGAACAACCGAGTTGGCTTCTATAGCTCACGTGGCATACATATTTTTTCTTTCTATTTTTGTGTGTCTGTTCACGTCCGTGTTTTGTGTACTGCAGACACGACACTTTACTACATTCCTCAGGTCCCAATAAATCGTCAAGAATTAAAGTTAATACTGACAAAAGGTTAACAGTTAAATCCGTTTAGTCGCTGTTTAATCGCCCAACATCAGAAAACGAGGCTTATCTTATAATAATTATATAAACTCTAACACTGTTTTTCTTAAATGGTCATTTCCAGACTGTTATTGTGAACTGACTAAAAATCAGCTTTTTGATAGGCCGATTTAAATAATTGAACTGATGTTTGCAGAAAATGAATTGGCCGTCTCATCAGCATGGCGACCAAAAGCATCTCAATCATCCCAGGACTCCAGACAACGGAGGCATGCGTTTGGCCGCTTTAAAACGCTCGCCGTGCTCGTGTCATCCAGTTTGGTCAGATCCAGACGCGCACGCGCCTGCGTCTGTCTGTGTGTTCAGTCCAGACTCATTATCAAAGACAAGGGCAAGATATAGCAACCAGTGTGTGTGTCTCCGAATGCATTGAATGTATTTGCACATTAATGGTAATTTGACTGTATACTGAATGTACGCAAAATAAATATTCTAAATAACTGGCATCCAGTGTTATTCTGTACCTTTATTAAATAACTGAGATCAATCAAAGACCCTGATCGTTAAATGTTGGATGCCTATTCTGATACTGTGGCTTTTATCTGCTATTAGGCTAATTGAAGATCAGAAATCAGAAACGTTTAAACTGACACGTTTAACACCTACAGCCTGAGGTAAGCCATTCGTTTTATCCTGGTGCATAACAATGGTATGTAGGTTATCGTAAATATAGGGGGAAGGACGGTTAAAAATATGACATTTTTGTTGCAAAAGTGCAGCTTAGCCAGCCTGACTCCTAAAAATTCACAGACAGATAACAGTGAAGCACATTATAATATACTCAATCTTTATTTATTCATCTCACATATTATATACGATGGAGGCACAGATTAACCACACGCACACACACGACCGTATGATACTTACGCTCCTCGTCTAGAGGCTAATTTAGACGCATCCTATAACGCACACAAAATTTGAAGGAGCAGATAGAAAGGATGTCGCAGAACCGAAATTGTGGCTCAGAAGAACGCACTATATATGCAGCAGCTATTATGATGTCATTTCCCTGAAATGTTAGCAGGAGCAGTAAATTTCTCTACCTTTTTTTTGTTGCAGACGTGACACTTTGGCGTCAACACGGACCTGACAGGCCCATAGAAGACTGCATCGATGCTTCACACCGAGCAGTGCGGAAACAAACAAATTTCACCTATTTGAAATCTGATCTGTCACTGCATGCAATAACATTGTTCACTTACTTGAACAAGTTCCAACCACACACTATTCTGACACCGGGCGGGGAACTGGAAGTAAATGAAGCAAACAATTCTATTGCATTCAATGAATATTTCATTCATTTCTTCATTATAGAAGACAATAAAGTGCATCTGTTTTCATAAGTGGGTGCATTGTTTTGCAGATTAATATTTGTTCCACATTTGGAAAATTATTTATTTACATTCTTTGTAGCAAGAAATGTGAAAAATAAATCTACCAGCTGGAGGGGAGGACAGGGGCATGGCTAAAACAGCATTATCTGTAAAGTAAAAAGTTTTTTTGCTAACTAAAGCTTGAAGACTTCCTTCACACGTATACGCCGCTCGCTGACGTGGATCCCACCTCGGGCGCGCGCACGTCGAGTTGACTCCTGCTGTATTTTACCAAGGTCATTCAATTTTCATTTATTTGATAGGAAACCAGGAAGCTGCTCAAACAGGTATTGGTGTTGAAAAGTTGGAGACAGGCGGGATTAGATCGGGTTTCCTTATTGGACAAATCAGTTGACACTGAGACTAATTTACTCTTGGCAGCTACTTTGAAATATCTTTCCATTTGGATGTGAGAAGGATCTGCTTTGTGTCCTCCTTCGCGCTGATGTGCAGTGAACACGCTTGAATTTACGGCGTTAGACTAATGTAGATTCTTAATTAAAAACCCGAGTGGGAACTGGAATCAAAGTATTACGTCCAAATTATTACTATTGACGAGCACAACGAATACAAACCAGCCGCCATGCCCAATTTAAAATATGCAATAAATTACAGCTTAGTGGTTACAACAATAAACAGCGTCCTAAAATTGCGTTAATGTAAATGCAAGCGATTCTGAAAGTTATTTGGTTGCAGCAAATAGCGCGAGCTCGTTTTACAGCGGCGAACAGTTTTATGGCCCAATAGAACAGGATAGGTGGTGAGTAGTACAATGCAGTATAAAGCTATACCTATATCCCGCTCACTGTTGCATAAAGGAAAACGGAAAAAATGAAACACAAAACCATTACCAAATTATAACAAAACAAAAGTTACTATTAAATCCACGACAATATCTGGAAATGTGTTAAAAAACAAATAAATAAAAAAAGTCATTAATTCATTTATTTGCCGTTTTATTTGTAATACAATTAGAATACGTTTAATGTTATTCAGTAGGCCTAAATAAGGAACTCCTCATGAATATATAGACATATAAAATCCACATAAATATATCGACCGGCCAACGAGAAGAGGTTAGAATACAGCATTTAGTATAAACACTAGCTTTCTTAGATTTCTTTCCTGCTGTGCATAATAACTCTTTATTTATAGTCGACATGTATTCCTCAAATACAAACAATTATATATAAAGAAAAACATTTAGGCAAACTGCATGAAACGAATTATTTTTTATTTTATGTGGCTGGTAATTAATTCATTAATTACATTTTAAGGAAACCAGCATGTCGCCTGCTTCGTCTGCCGCCATTCTCCTGCTACACACACACCGAAGACTAAAACATGGCGAGAGCAGCATTTCCGCACAAGCGACTGTCGCTCTGTCGCAGAACGACTGACACAACGAGTCTGAAGTCAACGGGGCATTCATTTGAGGAAACGTTGTCGAAATCAGGACGAGACAGTAAGTCTTGATGCACTCAAATTACGCGTCATAGATCCCAGGGCCAAGGTTGGTGCAAGAGAGGAGCTCCTGCAGCCTTGATCCCCGCCAGCGTGCATCGCCTTTCCTTTGTTGGACCCCCCCCCCCCCCCCCCCCCCCCCCCCCATCTCTCTGACGAATGCAGAGTGACAATGTAGGAAAATACTTTTTTTTTTGTCTTTATTGACATTCAATTGATTTCAATCCTGACAAAAAACTTTGTAACCTCTGTTAGAATATGAACCTGTCTTCACAAAGCACCGTGTGCGCGGGTCTGTGTGGGTGCGCGCGCAATGTAAACATGTCGTCTATGAAAAATAAGAGGATATACCATTCAAAGATAGGAGATAATGATGCACACACCCACGCACGCACACACACACACACACACACACACACTTGGGGTTGTTTGTTTTTTGGGACGATATAGATATAGGTATAAACTTTATATAAGCTTTGTTTCAAAGGTTTCATGCGTGAAAACGTATACATTTTACAAGGACAATAAAGTGTATTTACTGGGTGTGCTAAAGCTGGCAAAGTTACCTGCTGTAGTTTAATGCGTGGGGTCAAAGTTGGTCTCTGTACACATTCCATTTTCTGTTCCCACTCAATCCCATTGGCTCATTCCGCCGCGGCGCACATTTCCGGGCTAAAGGGGGCTCCTTGATTCCACTTTATTGCAGCAGGTTAAAGGTGAGGGCCTTGACATTATTGAAGTTCAAAGACTACATTTAATTATAAAATCTAGATAATGCACATGTGCAATCATCATGTACATATGTTGTGGTGCACGAAAACACACACACACTCAAACGGTCACACAGGGGCTTGCGCGCACACAGACGTATAGAATAAAGGTTCATGGCAAGTAAAATTTCATCTCCCCTTGCTGTCTTATCTTCTAATTCTGAACACGTGCTCCAAACAGTCAATAGGAATTTATTTACATGTAGAAACGGGTCGAGGTCTGCGATTAACTCAGACAAATATATGTTATATCAACATTCAAAACTTCACGCGATGTTCAAACAAGTCAGAGTTTGTTGAAATCAAACTTACGTGTCGTCAGAACGCGCTACTCTGAAGAGGTTCGGCTCGGTTTTCCTGCGTTTTCCTGGATAGTTGTGGACATGACGGCTGCGTGCGCGCTAAAGGGCTTGCAGACTGCAAGGACCGAGTTCATGTCGAAACCTCTTGGCAAGTTTTTCTCTCCTATCGGACTTCCAGTCTTATTTGTTTACTATTTACTGCGGAAGTGAAGGCCATTGCCCCCCCCAACAGACGGTGCAATTAAGAGGGGAAAAAATAGCCATTTAGTGCCTCTCTCTTTATGGCAGCGTCTAGACGACAAGAGTGGGGATTCCATTTAGCTGGCACTAAAAGACGCTATAGTTCCATTCTTTCTAAATTCGTGTCTATCTTTGTTAAAAAATAAAATAAAATAAAAACTCTGAAAATCCCCCCAAAGATCCACGTTTTGTGTCCAGCGAAGCTCCACAGCAAAAGGTGTCAAGGTTTTAAACCCGTGAACAGTTGCTAAAATTATTTGACTCGGGATTAAGAAAATGTCGCGCCTGTCAAGAATGAACGCAAATCAGCAAAGGTGCGATGACAACACAAAGAGCACAACGCCGTTCGGTTTGTTGCCTATAATGTTTCTGTTTATTTTATATGTGTTATATTAATGATACACAAGCCAACAATCGTTTCCTCCTGCATGTCTGGAATCCAAAAGCACCAATGTTTCAATCAAATAATTTAAAGTGTTGGCATTAAAGCTGTTAAACTTGTATGGGCAGTGTACTAAAAAATAGCAGCAGGGATGGGGGGGGGGGGGGGGGATTTAATATACGCCTATTTACATTTACGAATGCTCATTACATAGGCTACTCTGTACAGCAAAGGGGGGGGGGGGGGGGGGGTACGTTCACAGATTGGACGTCACAGTTCTGAATAGCGAGAAATGTATCATATACATTTGCTAAAAAATTGTTCATACTCTGGTCGAGAAATAATTAGAGAATGATTTGGTATATACACAGACCAGAGGGGGGGGGGGGCTATAAGCGCGCAACAATGGCTTAAATTGTTACAGTTGATATTTTAACAACAAATATGTTTACAATATAATAAACACAACGGGAAATAGTGATAAATAGAGGACATTATGAAGAACAGCATAAATGATTATTCTGATCATGGAGACCTTTCTTGGGACCAGCTATAGAAATTCACCGCCGCCCGCAGGTCAATAAGAAAATGGCGACTTTATCCAGAGCAGGCCTACGTCTCCCACTGTCCGCTTTAACATTGCACTGTAGGTGGGATGGGCTCCGTCCGGATTATGCCCATGATTATAGAGCAGGCCTTAATGTCACTGACCAAGACTGCACATCTGCTCACAATAAGGGGTTTCCAGAGAAGTACTGCAGGCGATCTCTGCTCAGCTTCTTCTCTTTCATTCTTCGATTCTGAAACCAAATTTTAACCTGGCGGTCGGTGAGGTTTAGCATTCGGGAGAGCTGAAGCCTTTTCTCTTTGTTGATGTAAACGTTAAAGAAGAATTCCCGCTCCAGCTCCCGAATCTGAAACTTGGAATAAGGACACCTCTTCTTTCTTGTACGAGGAGTGCCTGAAGGAAAAAAAATAGATATATATTTTTTTATTTTATTTTATTGTTAATTCGCGAGAAACATTCACAATGTAAATATAAATTAACAGTAGATATCAATATACAAAGACTTCTAATAATTAGTGACTGCATTTCAGTCAATAATCATGATGAATATCAGCTGAGGCAGATCAGATTGTCCATAAAGATTGTTAGCCTCGATATCTTAATCCCTTGGAGCAAAAATAATATAAATTTACAGCCTCTAAGTACGTGTTTATCTGTTATAAAAAACAAAACAACAAAAGTATTTGAGCACATTATGTGCAACACATTCCTCTGGAGCTGAACTAACTATTTACACAATCTTTTGGCAGTGACTTGAAATGTCTGTAACCGCCTGGGCTGACACGATGGTCCTAAAACGTCTTATCAAACAGGTGGCAAGGGAAATATATTCTTTTATGGGTTTTTTCTGTGGTAGAGGGGCAAAATACAGAATTCAACCTGTACCCTGTCTGGGCAAATATAATGTGCACAAGGTTCAACACCATGCGGATCTGTGTGCTACAATAACAGACATTTCATAGTCATAGTCCCTCAAGTTTGTGAGAGTGCATGCAAAGCATCAGAAAATATCAGCAAAGGAAGTAATAGATAGATAGATAGATAGATAGATAGATAGATAGATAGATAGATAGATAGATAGATAGATAGATAGATAGACAGACAGACAGACAGACAGACAGACAGACAGACAGACAGACAGACAGACAGACAGATAGATAGATAGATAGATAGATAGATAGATAGATAGATAGATAGATAGATAGATAGATAGATAGATAGATAGATAGATAGATAGCTATTGTGTATAATATTTTGCGCAAGATGTCGTTTGCGAGCAAACCAGTGCTAAAATAAAATTCACAAGACGCCAAAAGCAATGTTCTACCCAATTGGGTTTTACTCTCGGCGAGAAAATCTCTTAAAATGCTCAACGCAAGTTCATGATCAAAGTTAACATTTGTCACAATAGCTCTCTCTTAAAAAATTTCACAGACTCCTCACCATCGTGGCGTCTCCGTATAACATCCCCCTTTTTTTCCCAAAGCGCTTTCCCATCGTAAAAATTCTTCTCGGTGCAAGAAAGAGCTTTGTAGGGTTATAATAAAATCCTTCGAATGCTTATAAAACTCCACATAAAATCTGACCGACAAACACCGGGCTGGTCCCCTTAACCTTCCCCCCGTTTTACAGCGTCGGTATACCTACTCGCGTGGTTGCTTTTGCTGGCGCTGCCGTCCTTGGTTGCTGCGGAGGAAGACGTGCATGAGCCTGAATTTGTATGTTCCTCCTCGTCTTCGGCGTCCTTTTCCTGCTCCGCAGCTCCGGCTCCGGAGGCTGTGGACTCCTGCCGCTGCTCCTGCCGCTGCTGCTGGGACTCGCTTTCCTGCTTCCCCCCCTCGCCCTTTTGTAAACAATTGTCTGACTGATTGTCCGTGCTGCTGCAGTACGCGGTCTCAAAAAAGCGGTCGAAGCCTTGAGGGAGGACGCTGTTTTTCCCCACACCGGAGTAGAAACCCGTGGACGGATGAGTGGAGCCCGGGTGGGTGTGATGGTGATGGTGGTGGCTGTATACGCTTTCGTTCTTCATCAGCATTTCTGTCATGGTGGATGGAGGAAGGCAGTCCCTATGCACCAGGTCTTCTCCCGAGTAGCACGATGCGTAATTGCTTCTGTGGTGCCATTTGCTCGCCGGGTCCAAGCCGTATGAAACTTCGCGTACCGGCTGGACTTGAGACAGATTTGTGGAATAAGGGTAGCTGATTTGCCGGGACGGGGCCTGTGGAAGAAACGAGGAGACGGCAGAAAACTCGGGGACGTAGTAGGTGCAGCTCGGGAGGTAGATGTTGGACGCGCAGCCCGTCCTGTCCCCAAACTCGGATGTCCGGTCTTTGCGCGTCTGTGAGCAGAAGTTCCCCAAATTCACCGAGTTAAACATCTTTGTCTCTATCGTATACTCCGTGTATAGATGTCGATGTTTTGGATACGAGCTGCAGCAGAGGGGGGGAATTTGGGAAGGCGAGATGACGCGCAATCCGTCTAAGTCGCCCCGCAGACACGTGATCGAAAGTAGATATTGTCATATATCAATTTGGAAGAGTTGCATGTGAAGGAGTGGTTGCTTAGCCAAGATATCCGAGGTTCACGCGAACACTTTCCTCAAGCGGCACAGTGAACGCAGCAACAGATTCCTTTTTGCATTCTTATTGCATACATTTGTGCTGTGTGTGTTTATGTTTATGGGATGGATGGTGGTAGGCTGGCTAAACAGCCACGGATCCTTAAACAGACACAGCACAAACTCCAGTTTTCACTCACTGACATATTTCATAGTGTTGTCGAGTTTTACACGTCATTATCGCTATTATTAACGCAAAAATACCAGTTATTATTATTATTATTATTATTATTATCATAAAGAACTGTACATATACCATATATACCAATTACTATTCCTATCACACAAAACTGATGCATTCGTGTTTATCATATTTGAAATAATATAATGAGGAATTCTGATCCAGCAGTAGAGAGAGAGATCAGCATGAAGAATGCGCTATATGTCAGTAATGTCGCCCAAATATGGAATAAGGCGGTGATTCCATGTGTCGTTTCCCTGTTTAATAAAACTTTAGCATGCCGCAGTGAATGACTTTCAGTGTTTGTCTGCAAATCAACGCAGTGTTGCGTGAATATGCAGTGACTTTGTATTATTAACAATGATGATATACAGTTTGGTCCATGTCATTTGTTTTCTTTCTTTTTTTCTCTTTTTTACCAAGTAGACGGCTCTGCGACAACTTTGTCGGCTGTAAGGATGTCTTATAATGACGCTGAACCACTGGACATGAAATGCAGAGTGCACCCCGTGTCAGCATCGGACCACTCATGAGCCCCTTTGACTTTGGACCATGACAATGTCCATATGAGGACAGCCGCGCAATTCAAGACCCAGGATCCTGGAGCTCCTTGCAGCTGGTATCCTGATGGACTGCGCGTCTTTCATTGTGAGACTCAAGAAAAACCCCTGTTGATATCAAATTAAATTCAGAAAACGTGTTTTACTCTCCTTGGACTCAGTATTATTCCACCTTAGAGTGGTTAATGACAGCTGCGCCCAGAACGCATGTGCCAGCACTTCTCCGCAAATGCTCATTGATATGTTGGGATACTGTGTCTCCTGGGACTCACTATAGTCGATCAAATTAAAAGGTTTGGGTTATAAGATGCAAAGCAATGCAACAATTAGTCTTCCTGTAAGCGGCCACTCAGAGTGGGCCTATCCAGCGGAATAAATGTATCCTGCTTCTCCCTCTAAAATTAAATAACTCCCAGCTGATGTTGCGGGCAGGAATGATTATTTCATTTCCCACTGGAATGCCAACATTTATCTGTGGGTGACTGCTAAAAAGAGACGTATCCTCCCACCTTTTTTAATAAACTATAATAAATGAATGGTTTAGAGAAAAGATGCGCCTGTGTGCGCTTCCCTGCAATATTGTAAACTTTTAATTGTACTATTGAGGCCCACTTGGAATCTTTATAGACTGATACAAAGGTGAAATAAATATTATGGGCCATTGTTTATGATTAGACTAGATACTAAATGTTGCAAACGTATCTTGAATTATTATCCAATATACCAATAACACAATCACAGTCGCTTATGGGACACACGTGTTGTTTTAAAATAATTGAAAATAAAGTTAGTGATTTCTACCAGCAAGAACAAAACAGCGTCATCATCAGACGTCAGTGCTGGAAAAGAGAATCCAATGCAGGGGTATTTGTGGGGGGAAAAAGGTGGCATTGGCATTAGTTTGTTTACTACCCTATAGACAAAAGGTTGCCTCACATGATACATCCTGCATCCAAGTACAAAGAAAGCAGACAGCTGTCCAGACACAGCACTTGAATTTGACCACTGAAATCCTCTCTACCTCCACCATAAAACTCAGAATGGCTGCGGTGACGCCGAAGCCCTTTGTTCTATAGAAATAAGAGGAATTTGGATTGCAGTTAGTAGATATTACGCAACTTAAAAAAGAAAACAACACCAGCAATGCATTTTCAGAAACTAATGTTCGAGTGTGTATTTATAGTAAATGCAGTAATTATTTGTGAATGAAAAACTTCAGTCGTTCGTCATTTAGGTAGGGCTGAGTATTCCAGTGAAATGTATCCGAAGTTACCGTCTTTTTTTAAAGTAACGGATGTGGCTGGGAAACAAAGGTTTATGTTATTGTTTTAGACATAAATCTCGACACATGATTCAGCATCAGTGCTATTGCATGAGAATAAAAATACTTCTACATCAAATTATCATTGTTCATTTTAAAAGTATGAAATGCATTAATTATATGCTTTATTATTATTATTATTATTATTATTATTATTCCAAAGATAAAACGGATAAATTGAACACAAAGTAGAATGTATCTTTTATATGTCAACATTACTTTGATTGCATGCCTAATATAAACTGTAGAGCAATAAATAAAATAAAAAAATATTTGTTTCTGCAGTTTAAAACAGAACCAAAGCAGATAGTCCGAAACAATATTGTCAAATAATTCCATCTTCATTATATTTTCAATGACGCGTATTAACGCGTTTTTTTTACGCGATAGTATTAATAAATGATACGCTAATAAAATACACCAATAAAATTCAAAAGCGAGGAGTTCGGAATAAGAAGAAAAATAATGCAAAGTTCCACAGGTTACATGTTGCACAAAAGATGCTCAGGAGTTCAGAACAAATGAGGGGAATCTCTTCCGGATTATTATCATTTGTCATAATCTGGTCCAATGTGATCAATCTACATTAATCTATTGACAATAACCTCGTTCCAGTGGTTTAAACACTGTCTATCCCCGTTTTGGTTCCCTCGGACCATCAGTCAGAGAATAAGGTTTATCGTGTGTTTAATTTCCCTGCGTGGACGACTATTCCACGAGCAGTAGGACCCAGGAAGCTTTTATTTGGTTGCACCAAAGGAGAAGGCTGTACATATGCAGAGTTTAGGGGATTGTATAGGAGTTTCCATGGCCCCCACTTATTCTATCTCGAAAGAGAATCCACAGCGACAAATACTACTGCAAAAAAATATTTAAAAAAAAGATACAGGAGGTATTTTAAGTAATACTGAAAATATTCCGTCGAATGTTCCGATGACAAAATGGGGAAACATTTGCCATTCGTTGCTTAAATATCACTGCAGCACTATCTTTACGACGTCATCTGTGGAACTGAAGTTAACTATTGCTATACCTAGTAATGGTTAACCTATCGGTGTCACACCGCTGGTTAGCAGATTGTGTCAAACTGACTCTCCTCAGTATTGTTTTGGATCACGACGATAAATCCTGCGCCAAATGATACAACACTCAAGGCAGTCCAAAAGACTAACACGCGCGCGCAATGTGCACGGTTAGTTGGAGTCAAGGCGAAGTGTGAGAAGCCTTTGTAATCATGTTACTGTCCCCCCATGGCCTAGATACGTTTAATTGGATGTAAGTCGGGCAGTTAAACTTGGCTGTATGAGCTGTGAACAGTTTCAAGCAACACTTAAGACCCACCCACCCCTCTTTTCCCCCTTTTTTTCTGCCTTTCTCTCTCTCTTTTTTTTTTACAGAGTTTCCAGTGAATGCAATATAGCGTGAAACCCTTGTGGTGGCAACAAGGGCTTAGCCAACAAGATAAGGATGTGTGCTCCTGTTAGCAATCTCCAGAGTGTCTTTCTCTTCCAACCACCAGGATATAAAGCTTCCACGGCATTGTGTTAACTTCTTTATTAGAAGAAGACTGTTAAATGATTTCAGATCTCAAGAAATGTCTAAATAACAACGAAAAATCTTGACGAGGGGATCGACAGACTCTGAAGTTTGTCTACCATCGAGCAAAGGCCTCTAAAAATAAGCACGTGTTTGGTATTTTTGCTGCCGGGCATCCCTTCACGCTTAATACAATTACATAACGTTAAATAAAGAGGGTTTTTATTTGTCCAACGAGCTTGAGGGTTTTGTTTAACGCGCACATGTGACAGACCACGCTGTATATTTAAAGGTTATTTTAAGCAGCCAGTTTTTTTTATTTTCTCAATCACGTGTAGTAAAATTGTAATAGGGATAGAATGTGAAGTGTTTTTAAATCAAATCAGGGTGGCTCAAAAAGTATAAATGAAGAGTTTGTTTTTTGACAAATTGTGCAAAATATTGCAAATATATTTTCTTGACTTCCATGTATTATACTTATTTTTACACATTAAGAAATAATTAATATTATATTTTATTTTGTACAAGAGACTTGTGTTTTATTATTGTTTAGTAAAACACCGCTGTAAAGAAATTCAGAGTTTATGTGGTTGCAGGTGGACAATCAGATGAAATATTTTTCGTGCAGGCACCGCCGATGGTGGACGTCAATGCATACTTGACCACTGACTGTATTTTGGACTAAACTGTGCCCTGCATAATTAATTTCCATACGAAATATTTGAGGAAAAATGTCTCGTTTGTGAGGCAGCGTGAAATCCGTAAACCAGTTTATGAAAGAACACGCGATTGAGAAACAGGCATGGAATAATAATAAATATAACTGCGAAGACAGATTCCATTCATACTCCGCTGGCAAAGGATTATTTCAAAACACGGAAACTAAGAAGCGGAAAAGATGCTATACGACGGCCTAAAGAAGAGCGAGCAATATAAACATTAAAAAAGTGATTGGACTTGGAAATGCAATTTCATTTTCTATTAATTCTGAAATCGAAAAATATTTCTCATTTCTTGCTAGAGGAAGCCGTTCTAAAGCATTCGGGCTGTTCCAAGGCAGCAATGAAAAATGTTGACTGAAAAACAAATTGATAAGATAGCACATTTCAGAAAACATAGGGCCATAAAGAACTCATTCCAAATCATGTCAAAATCAATAATAACATATAAGAGTTCTGAAAGGAGCGATGCGATATAGATCTTTCGTGTTAACCGTTCTACCTATCTCTTCTTTCTCTTATTACATTAACACACTCACCCTGCATGCACTCGAGTCAGTGCGACTCACTGACTCGAGTCGCACACACACGCACGCGCGCGCACACACATCTCACTCTTTAGTATAGGAATAGCATTGCTTTCTAATTCTCCAGCCAGCTTCGTGCCATAAACGGCAGAGGGGTGGCGGGGGATGCAGACGACATGCCATACAAGTTCTCTGCGAAGGGCACTGCGACGCTCCAGTGACCTTTGGGACGCGGAGACAGGCCGCCATAAACAGATTTAGCCAGTCTCAAAGTCAAAAGTGTTGTAAAGGCCCGCAGAGCCAAATGAGATTTCATCATGTTTTACAATCTGAATGTGAGCTGCCGTGGAATGGCGACAGTTTCACTTTTTTTTTTATTCCTTATCATATGCAATATGATTTCTCCTGAACGATAATATGCAAACCAGGGTCATGTTTAGCTTTAGGGGAGAGCGGGTTGCAGGTAAGCTACAGTGCTATTTTTACTGGTTTGCAGGAGGTTACAGCCCCTAAAAACGTTACAAATACAAGTCCTACAAGTCAGTTGACTTTATTGAATAAAGAGATATACCATGAACTGGAGGAGTGGCAATCTCCAAAGAACTTTAACAAAGCAATAATTATTTGTTACAAGCTAAATTATGGATAGAAATGCAGGAATGAATAGACGCAGACATGTCTGCAGAGACACGTCTGGAAAAAGAACCAACCGATATGGTTTAAAGTTCAAGTTGCCTCTGCATGTTCACAAATCGAGGCACATGCACGCTATGTTACACAACAAATAATCTCCAGGGTTTTATCACTTAACGAGCCTGCAGACACAAACCTCATGCTCACACAATTGCGTTTTAGTAACACATGTGATCCAAGCATCACTCACTGCTGTGAATTCCTTAAATCAGTTTCCTCACATTTATATTAACAAATTGTTAATTCCTCCTTGCTGCTAATTTCAGAACGATTATCCCGTCCTCCACAACACCAGATGCATATAAAGCGAAGTAATTGAACATGGTGCAATTTGATTTTTACAACTGATGTTTAGGTTTAAAATGCGCGCACACGGGGCCAGAGCCACCGAGGTCCTTCTGAAGTTTTGTGGACACAAGCATTGGCTGAGGTTTGAACAGGTTTCTGAGCCTGAGCGCATTTTTGCATTTATTATTCTCATATAAGCAATTTATCAAAGCAACACAACAAAACAGAAGACATTTTATCTCTCTTCGTGGTCAACGGCGCGTTTTATAGGCGACAAAGACTGCAGAGTTGTTATCATTGATGTCCTCGAGATGATCAGATTCAATACAGCCATACACCATGAGTCGTGGTTATTATCATACTGCAGCACACACTTATATATGCTGTGATGCTTTTTATGTGCAGTTCCTGTGATTTAGAACGTATACCAGGACGTAGATGGAGGCTGTCATCAGTGGGCAGAGGGTAAACATCAAAACATTACACCTGCATAAACGCATGGAAATATTCAAATGCAGATTCTGTCCTCTGAAAAATACGCGCAATATCCAGACTGGTATCGAACTGAAAGGATTCCTCAAATCCCGTTAACGAAAAGTGTAAATGTACATGCATGTTTCAGCACACAAACGTCAAACTGTCTCTGTTTGATGCATACCAAATAAAGAAAGTACACGATTTGATTGTAATTTTTCCATATAAGTTCAGAACTATAACGTATTAATTTGATGCAAACAAATTAAAGTATATGGAGCCTCAGCGGGTAAGGTGGGAACTTCATATGCTTTTATTTTGGTGAACATAACGGCGACGCAACACACATTTATTGATTTAAATATGTATATTAATTGGGAAATATCCAAGCCGATCGTTTAATAATGAGCTCGTCTATCTGTAATTGTGATGTGAGAAACTAAATCTGGAAGGTTTAAAGTATCGAACGTGAACAGGAATAGATCACTGATCGTCATGCAGTTTCCACGCTTTACGATGATAGGATTCTGCACCGCGCTGCATTGCGTTATACTTTTCTACCAGTAGGGAGAGCTTCGTAGAGATGAGCTCATTCCAGAGACCTGCATGCGTCTTGTATAGGTATCATCCAACGATCTGTGATATACGATATGTGTGTGTATACAGAAAACATTTCTTGCTCACCTCTGGGACGAAATGCCGCACCCTCCCTTCATTCATCACATCTCTGAATCACATCGCAACAGGAACGCACCTTAAGATGTACACACTCACCTTTCCCTCAGGGTTTCTATCATTTATAAAGAAAGTTTATCATGGTCTTCTGCTGTTTTGATCATGTGCGTATTCAGTAAATATCTAATTTAGTCTCTTTTTATATACGTTTATAGATTTTGTATTTTACCATTAACATCTCACAAATATACAAGTTGATAAACAGAGATATTGTTTATCAGCTTTAGTTGACATTGATCAAGTCTAATTTAAGGGGAATCTGCAAAAAACTGTTAAACCAACGTGACTGCAGATGGATGCATTTGTGTTTTTGCCAAACGTGAATATGCATATTATATATCCCATCGTGCGTCGGACGGGGTATAGAATATGCATCTGGCCGCCATTTTGCAAGGACATCTATCATAGTTTCCTATTGTCTCTGAGCGGCCATGCAAGCTGCATGAGGACCAACATATGTGGGCTCTTATTGATCCTAGTTTACAACATGAACAATTATGCGCCAACATTACACCCCCGCAAATGCTTCCAAATGTCACAGATCTTGACTTCAGTGCGGGAGTGAACACGTGGATGTTTAAACTGTGTTAGAGGTGAATTCTAATAAAATAATCCCATAAGAAAGCAGAGCATTCAAGACTCAGGGAACACCAATAAACGTTTCAATATTCTGTTTATTGAAGACCTTACGCATGTACATTCATATTATTGTTACTTTAACAAGACAACGTAGCAATCCTTACAAGTGCATAGAAGGAAAGTAATGCAATGAGGGACGAAATAAAAGAACGATAAATGACGAACAACTTTTACACATGAAGCAGGGTTTCTTTAAATGTCACGTGTCTGAGATGGCAGTTCTGAAGTTCATTTTGGCAGTATAATACAATAAGTATACATTTCCAACTCTTACAATCATATGGAATGCGCTATTGTACAAGACGATCAACAAAATAAAGCACTATTACATATAGCGATAGGAGATCCTCAAATAGGATGCAAATAGTAACATGTGACATTTCATTTTATAAAGTTATACAGGAGTACAAGGAATGGGAAAGGGACAACACTGCATGAGCACGAAGAGAAAGTACATTAAAAGGCCCTCTGTCCTTTCTCATAATAATAATAATAATAATACTGTTTCAAAAACGTTTACGTGTTGTTTTCTTTGAATTTGCTCAGAAAAAATTTATAAAAAGTTGACTGTCTCGCAATATTATTTAAAGCAATTTCACATTAACAACATGCTGCAAATACATTTCACTGCTATAGCTTACTCGTTATACACGACAAATGATTTACTGCATTCTCCCCGAATCACGGGAGTACAAACAGGTCGATGAGTAACTTTCCTAAATTTCTATATATTTTTCTACATATTCCCTTCCGTTTTGGAGCATACTTTTCTTAAATGTTCTTTCGGATAAAACTAAAAACTAAAAAAACTAAAAACAAACTTAACACTAAATTGGTGTAGAAATATTTTTGTACTGCTGAATATTTACTGCTGAATGCAGTTTTTACCTGACACAATCTGGAATTGAAATTTAAATAGCAGCTCGGAAACCGTGTTTAAAAGGTCATCTAAAAACAATAAACTCGCACAGGTTTCTATGGATGTTATTGTTTTTGACAAGTTGACTGGCAATAAAATGAAGAAAATACCTTTAGAAACTCGTTAGCGCATAGCCATTGCAAATAAATGTTCAACGCGAGATCGATGTGGAACGCGCTGCGGTCTCCCTCTCCCCACGCAGACTCTGCAGACTTCCTGCCCGTGACCGTGAACGTGCCAGGAACGCGTGGTGGAAAGTAGACTAAAGAAAGAAGATAAGACGATCTCCCTTCAAAGCAGGACGCATTTATGACGTTAGATTCTTCTTTATCAGGTTTTAACGTCATATACATTATTGGGATGTGGATCCACGTTTTTGACTGTACTGCTGTTTTTAGAGAGATACATAGATTTGAAGGTCTTTTTTTGTGTGGCCCGGCTCCCTCCTCATTAGACCCATTATAAAGGAATAAAGGAGGCGGGAGGGGGGGGGGGGGGAGCTGTCATGTGCCATCCCAGAAGGAGCCGATAGATTTGACGAAATACATTTAGGCCGTGTACTATTCCCTGAATTAATCATCAAAACACCCCAAAAAGCATAAAAAATATATCGTGCGATTACACCAAACATGAGCCTCGACAGATAGAAAATAGCTTCGACATTTGATCTTGCGTATCGGCCGCACATGTGAGGAAAAATAAAATCCGAAATAATATTGTAATTACCTGCAATGTAAAAGATGGCTAGATGAGCGCATGCATTGAGAGAAGACCGAAGGGAGCAGAAGGCTGGGCTTTTACTGCCTGTATCGATTCACCTTCTGCCGCATCTCTAAAAGTAGGCCAGAGCCTGCTCCCTCAGCATGAGTCTCTTCTTCTTCATCCTGCGGTTCTGGAACCAGATCTTGACTTGTTGGTCGCTGAGGTTCAGACGGTCGGAGAGCTCCCTCCGCCGCTGCCTGGTGATGAACTCGTTCATCATGAATTCACCTTCGAGCTCAGCTAGCTGAAGTTTGGAATAGGGTTTGCGCTTCTTTCTGGTCCGAGTGTGCATCGGGTACCACGGGGCAGCTGGAGGAGAGGGAGAAGAGGGCATGCATGCATTAGTCATCACGGTTGCAAAAATCACGGTCACCTCCAGGGGTACGAGGAGTCCCTCGTGCACGGGCATCGCACACACACACACACACACACACCTCAAAAATAATAAAATATTTGGAACGATCACCTCCAGTTCAATTGTTCCACCACCAGGTTCCAATATAATCAATCACGATTCTTTTCTCATTTTCACCCCACCCCCACCCGCCTCCGCAGGGACCACCAGTAACAGCGGGTTTTGTCACACAACTTTTATTGTTGCAGTTAAAGTAGCGTTCTGAGATAATTAAGACGCAGCGCGTACAAATACCCCGACCCCTACTTATTTGCCCGTTTCTGAGCGTGTTAAATGGCTCTTGAGTGCACAGCGACAGATATTAATTCTGTTTACGAGTCATTAAAATGAAAACTCTGTGTCTATTAGACGCAGTCAACCAAATCGCCTCGCGTATTTTTAAATACTGCCAGGCAGGCAAAAAAAAAACAAGCCACTCGAAAAACTGGGATGGAGACGGAATGGCGGAGCCGCGCTCTATCATTCAAAACCTGGATGACGACGTCGTTCGGTGAGATTATCTGGAACTGTGGACACCACATGGCGACTGAGGCATTTTAGGGCAACCCCTAGCGGCGTTTACGCACCACGCATGCATCCTGCAGGCTAAATGCACGAGCTGCAAGCTGTGCATCAAGATAACAAGCTCGACATGACTGGGTATTCTTTCAAGGGTAGCCCATGCGTAAAGGTATTAAATAATCTCAGTAAGATTAAACCAAAAGCCACTCACCTCCGCCTGTGGCCATGTTACTTGATTGGTTTCCCGGTGACAGCAGCGTCTGTGCGTCGCTGGATGGAGGCTTGCCTTCGTTGAGCAGAGACGAGCTGGAGTCGGACTCCATCGACTGACAGGACGGCGGGTCTTGCGTCAGCTGTTCGGTCCCATAGTCATATTTGGAAAAGGCGACATTGCTGCCAATTCCAGTGAGCATCGCGTGATCAGACGTCAACGACGACGTGTCTCTCGCCCTGTCCTCTCGTTTCAGGCTGCTGCCACCTGAACATGTCTCTCTGTTCCCGTTCCCGTTGCTATAATAACATTTACCGTCTTCTGGTCTTGCAATTTCACACGATCGATTGAAAGAAGGGTTGATAGACACCGGGCTGCTAAAGTAGGGCTGAGAGTATCCATTGCACGGCTCCGAAGGATTCCACGGGAGGGAGCAAACATTGTCCCTTCTCGGGTAGGAGAGAGACTGCAGCCCCGACAGTTGTCCCCCCGAGGCTCTAAAATTCGGAAAGTAAAACGTGTCTCCAGTGTGGATGTTTACCAAAGGTCCCACAAACCCTGGATTAAGGAGATTATGCTCGCCCATTTCCGCGGGCCCGACCAACAGCTTCTAGTTTATTGCAATCTGACATTTAACATAGTTAAACCTGGAGGGGCGCCTGATTGGTCATCTCCAAACCACGTGGCCACGATAAGTTCTGCTACAAACGGTACCACCCACTCGGTCCTTCGCAGACAAAACAAAGCATTAACTTCTGTATTAGAGGTTTATATGCTTTTTAAAAAATACTATAAACCTTTTATTAAAATGTAGACTCGTGCTTTCCCTCACTCGGAGTCACGCCGAGTCCAAAAGGAGCGCAGGCTGCTTCTCCCTTTTACACTCGTGGAACTGTCCATCGCCTCGTTTAATGTCTTTATAAGATGGCAAAAGTTTTTTTTAATGCTATTCCTTGTGAAAACAAAATTTCGTGAAGGATGACGTCTTGTTTTCTAGCAAATTATGGTTGAATTCTGTGTCACATAAAGCTGTGATGTCCCTATTTTACAAGCTTATTTTAAGAAGAGACTGATGCTCATTGCAGCGCCCTGCTCATATTTACAGTAACGGGGTCAGCATGGTTGAAGCCACTGGCTGTCTGAAAGAGGACTATATTCTATACAATGTTACTTTAAGAGGGTATATTTCACATAGACTGATATTCTCTATACACCTCACATGAGTAACTTTAACAGATACTTCCAATAAACGTTTGCAGCCAAACTCTGGTGGGATTGTTAGACCGCTCGCAATTCTTTTATGTGAGTTTTACAAGATATCAGAGGACACTTAACTGAATCAAGCCACCGAGAGTGGCTGTACTTTATCTCTCGCTAATTAGTTGATTTGTAGATTCAGCTTTGTGGACAACAAACAAGTGTTATGTCATACTGTAGGTAGTTAAGACGTTGTTGTTGTTGTTGTTGTTTTTACAAACAAAACATCCCCAAAGTCGAATTTTCCACTGAAGACTTCGCCACAAATTGCAGCATTTTGCAAACAGCTGGTGCAGATGTGTGATGTGGTTATTATACATGGCCCTTGTTGTTTGTTGTTGGCTTTTTGTATTTTTGTATTTTTTTTTTATGGCCAACACTCTCTTCATTAATTGAGAAATAAATCCAGGCAAACTTTCAGCTCCTTTAAAGCTTTCTATATTACACTATAAAAGACATTAAACAACTTCAGCAATCAAAATTATCATTATGAATTCAGAATTTACCAATTTCTCTCCCTCGACTATAGGAATGCACAAGAGATTTATGAATCTCGGTAAAGCTGTCAGTATTTTGGGAACTGCTTATCATTTGCAATAATTAAAAACGTTTTTAATTATAAGAACAAATACTTTGACTGTGAGATTATTTTTAGGAGAAGGAGTAAAGAAGACAACCCTAAATCTAAACCCGCGTGTACGCGCCGAACCCTTTAATCTACTCAAGTTCACGAAGAAGAGATCCGGTGCTTTGAACTTGATATTGAACTTAAATGTTTCAGTTAAACGAGGAAAATAAGGATAAACCATTTAAAAAAAAGACTATATTTATAAATAAATCTAAAAGTTCACAGTAAATGAAAAGTGAAAGATAGTCCAAACCACAAAACATGATTTATTCTAAAACCGCTTTGTCACTTTCTCATCTGTATGGGGAATCTGATAATAAAATCCCTGATTAGACTAAAAATGATAAATAAAAAAGAAATACACAAACAGACAACATTAATTAATCATTCAGATTTTAGAAGTTAAGAGGCAACAAAACACCGAGCAGGATTCCAGCTGCTTTACACATTTGCATGAAGGCGCTGCGGTTGTGTGGTACAAAAATGCCAATGAAGTGTTATGTGAGAACATTAGAGTTCATTCATTTCAACATCGGTTAATTTGAGAACGATTTGCAAGGCCGCCGATATATGATATGTGAATCCGGTGACCGCGTCCTGCCCACCTAACGGAAAGGGACGTGGCCTTAAATAGAAAGATAAATATCAAACGTTTAAAGTGGAGAAGCTCTTGGGTATCCGCTGCTGTTTTATCCCGTCATCCTGTCTCTTGAACTCATTGCCTCTCGTGTCACACATGCACGTTCACTTTCTTTCATCTTTTTTTAGTGAGTCTCGCAATATAGCACAACGATATCGATCCAAAACGACATCCTGTTCCCTGCAGTCTGAGGAGCTGCGGGGTGACTTGGTAACACATAAACGACATGTGGTGTGATTACAACAGCGACACACACAAAAAGCAAATCATAGCAGTGTGATGTTTCAAACAAAATGGCCTGGATGGTGAGTCCAGTGAGTACCTCGGAGAAAGAGACCATGTGTGCTGGGCCTCCACGCTGCGCCTTCCCACGCCTCCGATCCAAACTCGTCATAGATCCGCATTTCACATACAAACAACAGCTCGCCGGTTCGATGTATCTTCAGATGATGTCATAGCTGGTGCTCTGATCTATATATGCGGATCAAATTGTGTTGCTTTCTTTAGTTTCGTTTTATTTTTTTGCTTTTTAAAGATTCTGCTGAAGAGCATAGAGCACTGTCAAGGTCACTGTCGAGTCCACTGTCTGCGGTACATTGACATTCCCCTCCTGGAATCCACGGGTCCTGTCCAGACAGGGCAATAGCCTTAACAAAGGGCTATTCTTCTCCTTTTCTCGCTGATTCTCTGCAGACAGGTTGTCACAGTTACAGCTTTGTGCGGCCCTTTTAAAGTCTCCTTCAAGGACAACAAACTACCAAATGAAGCTTTTTAAAAACAACTCAAATGGGAAGGAATTAGCTATGCTTAAAAAAAAATATATATATATATATATATTATTATTTTATTATAATAATAATTTATTATTATTATTATTATTTGACGACATTGAAAACTTTGTACAAGAGCAATAGTTTAACTATTATTTAATATGACCTATATATATATATATATATATTTATTTATTTATTTTTAAAGATGGCCAACATATTTAAAATAATGACATGATTTCAATTAAAAGTTGAACAAAACAGTTGATCACCCGTTCGGTGTTTTGATTCCAACTATACATGCAAATTAATTAACTAGCATTTTTTTTCGAAGCAGGTTTTATAAATTTGTATAATTTATAATGGCACTAGAGGAAATGTCTTTAATTAAAGAGATATTCAATTTTATGTATTCATTAATTAACTCTGTGTGTGTGTGTGTGTGTGTGTGTGTGAGAGAGAGAGAGAGAGAGAGAGTGAGTGAGTGAGTGAGTAAATGTATGCATATCAATTCAAGACAAATCAAAACTAAACTGCGCTTCCATTAGAAGTGTATCGCCGGTCGATAAGTTCAATAATTAATATTAAACCACCCGTATAGTGAGAATGTTCATATAATCGTAAAAGAGGATATATCATAGAAACACGAATGAAAACTACTCTGGCAGACATCAGGTGAAACTCTGCATGGTTCAGTGCGACATCCACAAAACCGGATCTATTTTAAAAGCAGACTCTTCACATAACAACACAATAAGTATTGATGTAAAATTAAAGATAGACAACAGCTCATAAGAACATGACTGAGTTGCATTCAGACGCACAACTCCTGAATCTAACGCAGCTTTCATTCACAACAAGCAGAACTTCAAGATAAAGATAACAATAAATAATTATTATTATTTAAGCTCCATATTTTGTAAATTTTGTTCGACAGAGTGCAAAAACACAGAGTTAAAGGAGTCAGAAAAGGAAAAGGAAGTCGAAGTAAAAACGTCCCTGAATGGGAGACACTAAAAGCACTTCCGGACATTTTCCTCTGGTCACCAGCAGAGGTTATCAGCCCCCTGTCTCATGGCTCTGGGAGAAAGCGGCCTGCGCCTCCGAGCACAGCCTAAAACAGTGCAGGTTGTGTTTTCCAGGTGAATCAGTGGAGGATCTGGAAATTAAGAACCCGTAGAAACTTTAAACCTCATCTATTTGTTTTGGGTTGTTATGTGTGTGAGTTTATGATCTTCCTGTTTCCGGGAAAAGTTCATCTCGGCCTTGCAGGCTGTCAGATTAGACAAACTCCTGGTGACCACGATTAAAAATAATGTACTCTGTAGTAGCTGTGCATTTTAACGACATTTATTCCAGATATTATTTTACAATTACATATAAAACTATTTTTACATATAAAACTATTTGTATATGTGTGAATATATCTGTATTTATTTTTATTAATTTGTGATGTATTTCAAAACAGAAAAAATAATATATATATATATATATATATATATATATATTATTTTTTCTGTTTTAAAAATATACTGTATATTATACGGTATATTAACAAATTTACATTTGTTTGATTCCTAAATGTTCCTAAATTAGTTATATTGGAAATTTCAATAAAACAGCCTTCCTGTCTTGATTGTGATTTTGGGTTAACCATGTACACGCCGGCTCAGACAATTACTATAAAGTTACACATATAAAGTAAAACTATCATTTCTGTTATATTGTCCTTCAACATTGGGAGGAAAAATACACAACTATATATTTAAAACAGGCTTATTTCGCTCAACTCCATCGCTGCTTTGCGCTTTTTAATTAACAATTTAAATAAACGCCCGTTACTGCATTATATCCATCATATGTTTGGATGTTAGTTTTGTCTGTTTTTGTGCGCGACAAAAGCCAGAAAACAAAGTCCACTTTAGGCCGACTGCCATATTAGGAAGAAAAAGGCCATACCTTTATCGTTATAGTGAGGGCGACGTTGTCTTATCGCTTCCTCCCGCTGTGTAGACAGCATGCTGCTTGCTACGGATTACTGGTGGTGTTGGTGTGAGACGTCAAAAGTCCTACCTGTCCTTCGTGGTCAATAACACGCACGCACACACACACACACACACACACACCTCATGACGAATGAAAGAAACCATTGGCGGTTCGAGCAGCGTGAGTCAGAACAACAACTTTTGGAGGAGTTGTGAAAAACACAACAGATCCGAGCCCAGATGTTAATGAAAAGCTCAGAGAGATGGTCAGAAAAGCGGGTTGGGGATATCACTGCTTCCCCCTTTTTTATGTATTTATGGCTGCCATTAAGCCTATAGCTGTCTAGACAGGGAAATAGCACCTTGTTTGCCTACAAACAAACCGCCAGCCTGGGTGTCCATCCCCCTATTTATTATTCACAATCCGCTGTGATGTCAAGGTCAAAGTGACTACATAGTCATGGTCAAGGGTAAATCATGAGACCCAGAACTTTCAACATTGGAGGCCTGTTGAAAGTCCGGGAAGCATGCTGGAAAAACGAAACACTTGGAAGTCTTGGATTCTATAATGAGAATCCTCCAAAGAACTTATGATCTGGAAAAAGTGCTGATCCTGCAGTGACCAGAGACCAAAACACGAAATAAAAGCTCATACTAGGAACTAACAAAGGCAGCATTTATTTTTATTTTTTTTCTATTGAATCTTAACAAAAACTAATTTGAATTAATAGTTATGAACTAAAAAAACGTAATATTCTGAGGAATGAAAATTCATTCTTGAGAAAAGATATTCTCCATTGACTGAACCCACTAATTTGAAGCCTGCGTAGTTTAATAGCTATTTTTTTACACTCTTTCTTCACTCATAAATGAAATTGTAAAAAGTGAAAATGAAAAAGTAATTTAACTTGCCCAAAGCTTGTAGACCTTAAAACTTGTGACACCCCGAGTCCCTGATGCTTGCACAATAACACCTCCCACATTTATACATATGGTATAAAAATGATAAATACGTACCTGCATAGGCTTAACAACATTATAGGAGCCCATCTGCAATGCAGACTCGCTCAGGCTGTGTGGTTCCGTGCTATCTGTGTTTAGGACAAACGATACGTTTATATACAAGCCCGAGCGTCCTAAAGTTCAATGTTGAATTCTCCTTTGCATTTCGAAGACTCGTTTTGATGCAGGATCTCAAGAAAATTCATATATGAGATTCAAGAATATAGAATATGCATAGCTTCAGTGTTGCCGAAGTTCGTTTACGCACCGCCATTTTAGCCATTTAATAAACGAGTATATATTCTAATATTTTACAGAAAGCATGATTAGTAAAACACAGCTTGGAGAAATGCTCTTCAACAACATCCGGTGTGGGAGAAGGAAGTCAGAGCTAAGATTGAACTTGTGCAACATTCACTAACCTGTTTAGAAGAGAGCGGAGGCTTGATTCACGGTTCGGTCGAGTAACGCGTAATATAGATTCAATAGTAAATTTAATTGAAAAAGAGGTGGAAGTTAAAGGCTTCACGGTGGGATAGAATTAAACAGTGCCTTCATTTCAGGCGCAGGTTGTCGCTAAACTGACCAATTTGAAAGTATGACTAATACAAGTTTTAACATTTCTAGCAGGATTTTTTTTGTCCAATATGATTCATCTTTATTTGCAAGTAAAATAAAATGTTTGTGCTCACAATGCGCAAAAAGTGCATCTTCGTTTGGACCCATGCAGGAAGACACCGAGATGCACGGTAGTAAGTCTTATTCGAGCACTTTGCGCGAGAGAAATCTTCGTTTGAAGTGTTGAAATATTGCAAATAGGTAATTGACAGGAGTATTTAAGCATTTTTCAAATGCATCATTTATTTATGAAACACATTACCAGTACGTAATTCAACACCACAACACAGTACACACAGCTACTGCACGAAAAAAAAAAAAAAGACCGGCTCCGTACAAGGAGGTGGTGATCGGCTTCAACACAACACAAAGACAAAATAAATTTGCATTTATGTGTAATACTTACTGACTTTAATGTTTACAATCATTCGATTTGCATGACAGAGTCCTTCACTCACAAAGGAGAACGTATACTGGTTTGGGGACATTCCAGTTAATAATTCCGCCATACTAGATTATATGAATTAAATAAAAAAAATGCATTGCACTATACAGATTACCAACATAGCGGCCGATGTTTTATTACAAAGGTTAAAGAGAGCACATCTCACAAAGAGGAACGTCGTTTCAGACATTTTGAATACATTTCCCCCCTGTTCTATACCCTTGATGAGTTTTTGGTTGAAGATATTTAAGTCATTTAAGTGTTTTCACGACACAATTGAAGTCCGTGTGGCGATGATCTTTTGAAAATGACATCAACCCAAACGTCTCCTCCACTTTGAGATCCTCGTTGCAAATCTCGGCTGAAATGTCCTTCTGAGATATGGCTTGAAAGCAAGGGAAAACACGCAGTACTTGTCTTTGAAATACAGATATCGTTTTAAATATTATATATTTAGATATGTACATTCATATAAAAAACAATTGGGAAGTGATTTTTTTTTCACAGTTTTTAGAGCATTTTGTCTGTCATGAAAACAGGGGGGTTGTCGTTGCATGTTCGATGGGTTTAATGGCACTTAAATTAAAAGTAAAAAAAAAACACTCAGTCAAAATGTTCTTCAGAAATGATTTTCGATGCAAGAGGTAAATATATGTTATGATGTTTTGGTAGGTATGAGGTGCAGTTTCAAAGGAAATCGATAAGACACTATGTGTCTTATCAAGTAGTGTGCATGTGATTGCTCTTGGATTTACTGACGAATTTCTTCTCCTTGACTCGTCGGTTTTGGAACCAGATGGTGACTTGACGCTCTGAGAGGTTGGTGCCGGCCGAGATGCGCCTTCTCTTGTCTTTGGTAATGAACTTGCTGGCTGCATACTCTTTTTCCAGCTCCTTCAGCTGCATCTTGGTATAAGGGACACGCTTTTTACGGCCACGACGATAACTGCTGACTTCAGGCTGCAATGGCACGACATCTGTAGAGAAAAATAATGCAATGAAAATATTAGACTATACGCGTCAAAAAAGTGTTTTGATTAAATATGTTTTAAATATTAAATATTTATGTTTAAAGAACACAGTTTCGAAATAATGGAATGTGTAATCTAATAATGAGAGAGAGCGAGAGAGAGAGAGAGAGACGTGTGGATGGATGAAATAAAATTGATTAGATGGAAATGGATGCAGCAGAATTTTCCTTCCTTCTTTCTTCTGCACCTGACAGATTTAAAATGCATAAGAGTATACTGCTGTGAAAATACACTGAACTTGTGTTACATGATGACAAGCCCCCTCGTTATTGTAATTTAACAATCGCTCAACTT
The DNA here is from genome assembly GCF_040956055.1 of Brachionichthys hirsutus. Classification (NCBI taxonomy): domain Eukaryota; kingdom Metazoa; phylum Chordata; class Actinopteri; order Lophiiformes; family Brachionichthyidae; genus Brachionichthys; species Brachionichthys hirsutus. Next base: position 7,616,536 of record NC_090898.1, read on the forward strand.
GGAAATGTTATGAACGCGCTCTCCCTTATCTGTAACTTGATATACTCAATTGACGAGATAGAGCTCAACACACCTAAATCAAATACGTCTCTCACTGAGGCGTTAATTAAACTGCGGAGAGACTGTGTCGTTATCTCACAATAAATCTGAATGTAAAGTGCATAGCTGAATCAGGAATCTGACAATTGAAATATTTTTTCAGGTACATGTATAGTTTAAATGTTCGTATAATAAGTCCATGTATTCTTCCTTTTTTCCTCTTTTTTATTTTTATTTTTTACATATTTTTACCACAACATCTGTGTTGCAGAGGAAACATATAAGTAAGAAAAGTAGTGGGATTACAACCTTTCTCCTCGGCTGTAAGGCTGAGTACAAGACAGTCAACGAGAAGCATGACAGGACAAGTGGAGGAACATTAAAGTTGTGAGACATGAAGCATTGTTTTCTCCGCCCCATATAAATCTGCAGTCCGTGGTTGAGAATATCTCACCACAGATATAATGCATATGCGATTTTAGCAGATTTTACCTAAAGCCAATGGATTTTTCAAATACGATCATTATTATATGTTTAATTATGTATTCTGTGTTAAATACAATGAGACATGAAAAGCTTTACTGTCCATTTATATCCCGAATAGTTGACTGTCTGTTAATTTTACATTTTAAGCCATATGAAAACAGACAGAAGGACACAAACACCGCGCTTGTGTGTTTTGTGAAAATTGTGCGCGCGCATTTGACGGCGTGACGGTGCTTGCGTGCCTCACGCTTGTGATATGTCAAAATAAAAGGTGACAAATGTCATGTGGGAAGCCCAGTAGAGGCTTGAGAAAATCCACACGTGAGATTAAAATACCTGCAGGTTTCACAAAGATAATAAAGAGTTGTGGTAAACACTCTGTAAACTGCATTCTGTTCGGGCCCCGCAGTGTCCATTATCAAATATCATGCAAGTTGCGTGTGCATTGGTACAACAAAAGGTTATGGATTATAATGTGACCTGGTCAGTATAGCTGTGAGCCATTTGTCCATTTGTGATGACGAGGTCTGCATGTAAGAGAAAAATGAATCGTGCACGCAGGCAAAAGAGTGGGCACGTCGCATATATTAGATTTAATGGAACAACCCAAACAGTGGGCCAGCTTAGTCACCATACTGTCAAACAGGGAGCAAAGGTATATGTGCTGGCGTTTCTCTCTCCAGTACGTGCACTGACAATGAACTTTAAACATCATAGTACTGCAATAAAAAAGTAAGAAAACAATATATAGATATAAATGCACCCTTCCTGAATTCATTCAAAATAATTTAAAAGCATGCATGCAGCTGAAAAGCTCATTGAAGTCATAATTTACATTGTCATTTTTCATTCTAACTAAATGTATAATTATTTTTCTAATGTCAAAATGCATATCACTGAGTCCATAAAGAGCACATGACAACTGCACGGGGCTTGACAGTAACGTTCATTCAGCAGAATCTGAGTTGCCCTGCATGCAGTTCTTTGTAAGTTGATATTGACATTTCAGCACGATAAAATTCAGACTAAGCAGTAACATCTCAGCAGGTTAAAAAAATATCTTTGAAATAGCTTCCTTAATGTGATGACAACGTTATTAAAATTCTATAATCAACCAACCAACACGTTAAAAAAATGAATGTTGGTGATGCCTTAAAATACATTAAAACATTTTTTTCAAATATCTTACCCGGAAAAGGTGATTTCCACAGATGAGTTGATTGCGTCTGATCTTTGGAGCAGTACACCTGCCCATCCCAGCCATTAGAGAGAGCCCAGTGCTGATAGCCCTCCATGGGGATCAACGCGTCGTGCCGCGGTTCGGGATGCGCACTGATACTGGGCACCACCGACACGTCGAGATATCCTGGAACGGCCTGATAGGAGCTGGCAAAACTCGGGTAGAAGGCAAACTCCTTCGCCCGAGAGGACAGTTCTTCCGTGGGCAGCGCTGTGCTGGACTCGGCGTATTTCTCTGCTGGATGGTACGAGCAAGGCTTCTGCTGCAAGTTCACGTTGTGAGAATGAGATAGTCTGCAGCCATAATAGGGGTTTCCAAAGGGATAACCGTAGCCCAAAGATGCGCTGGATGACGTTTGAGGAGCGGGACACTGCCGGCCAGTGTCCGGAGAGGAAATATCCGAGTAGACGGAGCCCTGGTGGGTCGCTATGGTGCCAGAATGCCGTCCCAGCGCGGGGTGCGACATCAGGTCCCTGCAGTGGGTCGCCGGGCAATTACCGCTCAGTCCCTCCATTGTTTGGCTTTTATGCTGGTTGTTGTCATTCGGGCTTTTTTCATAAACGTACATCAAGGTGTCCGCCCAGCGTGGATGCAGAACCAGCGAAGTCGTCATATCAGGAGCTGCCGATGCTTTTTAAAAGTCGACTAGTCCAAGAGAGACACCTCATTTCCAACTACATTTTACACCATGCGCATGCGCACACGAGGCCCTCGCGCGTCCACTTCATTAAGAATCTGGCACGTGATACGATAACAACTCCTACGAGATTGGGTTTGAGTTTGAGGCAAAGCAGCGCTTTAAGGACCCACTGCCTTGCAGGGCAGAGTTTTTTCCTGCAGAATATCATTGGCTTAGATCGATCCACACCCTTAACAACGGGAAGTTCGGATACTTACAACATTGGGGCAAACGGGGGTGGGGGGGGGGGGGGGTGGGCATTTAAATAAATATAAATAAATATAAATACATACATATTTGCGGTAAATCTTTGGTCTCATATACACATTGTGGATAATTATACAGCACTGTCAAAGCAAATATGTGTCTGCAAAGCGGGTCAGCTATTATCTATCATCATGCTGAGATCAGCTATTGAACCATGGCTGCAGCGCCATTACTGTTTCTGGAGGGCACAGTAATTATATTTACTCATATTGCCCTCCAGATTTGTATATTGTCGAACCAATGTATCATATCTCACTTTTTCTTTATTGTTTTTGCATAACGGGACTGTTTCTTTTTTTTTAATGCTTCATCAGTCAGACATGCAGAAAGAGACGCTTTACAATCTATATCCTGCTGTGTGTGTGTGTGTGTGTGTCGGTGTGTTTTGCCAGTGAGAGCGCGGAACTGTCAACTTCGGTATCGTAAGAACTTGAATGTGTTGAATAACATCCGCAGGTCGAGCTGCAAGCTTCTCCCAGTAAATGGTGCACATCTAATCTGAAAATATGATTACAGTAATCATCTGAAATGAAGCTCTGCCTCCTATCATTATCTTAAAGCAAGATATCAGTTGTCATGAAATTATTTGGGTTGAGCTCCAATCTTTATCAGTGATAAGATGACAATTAAAGTGACCGTAAGGGAGTTTTAGATTCACAGGCTGTTCATGAATGCCATCCTGCCTCAAATAGGAACAAGGGTCGGCTTTCATCTGGACTGTGCGCATGCAGTCTACACACAGGCAAGCAGTGCGTGGAACACAGAACCGTATTTAACTGCACATGGTAAAAATGCTGAACTATGTTCCTGTGGAACCTTTTTCTGCAACTATTTTACACGCAGCTCTTCCTTCGGATTTGAAGGACTGACTTCTGGCTAACGCGCTTTTCAAAATGTAAAAAATATTTTTTTGTTCAACTCGTCACAACACCCTACAGTCAGTGGAGGAAATCCTCTATTCTTCCAACAGTTGGTGCAATACTAGATTAATATTTAATGAGTTATTTATTTTAGTTAGTTCGTTTAAACAATGATGGGATATGTCCACAAAGCGTCATAACGCATGGCTCGTGATGCCGAACCCGTGAGTCACAGACTGCAGCTGCCTCCCGGGTGCCCATCAGCTTTATCAACATTTTTTCCACTGCTGAGTTGCCTTAGAAATAATCATGCCACCGTTACGTTCGCCTATTTGTATATAAGGAAAGGTTGGACCCCTGTCCCTCCTCGGACAGAGGCTATTTACCTCTTTTGTCTCGAGGATGTTACAACCGCGAAGGGCTCATCCACACGCCAGCTGCACGGAAGTCCAAGGTCAAGGTAAAAAAAAAAAAAAAAACGCAGACAAACAGGGTCGTAATCAGAGTCTAGACAGACAGAATGAACTTCATAGAGTATAGCCTGCAAACTAGCAGTTATTTAGAGACCATTAGTCTAGAGAATTTGCAGCGTTTCAAGAGGGCAGAAGTCAAAAGTGTTTTCGGGATTTTGAAAGCAGGAACCCTCTTTCTGCCCTTTTTGAATCGACAGCCACAACTTTAAGTAATTCCTTAATTCAAGAACGAAATCATATATTGATATTGATCCGATCATCTTATCTTTATTCACATCAACTTCCACGTCTTGTGACTTTTCGATAATAGTTTTGACGGGTGTGATAATCGGATGACGGTCAGATGAAGCTCACACAGTAACGCAAGTTTGAGAAAATGAATAAGATCTAATTTTTAGGTACAATTTCTCTTTCAACAAACATAAATGACGCATTAGCTGAAGACTGAAAATATGCATTCAATATTTGTCATAATCTAAAATCAAATATACACGTTTTTGGGCTGTTAAAGAAATGTACATTAAAAAAAAACAAGCCTAAAACTGCATGGCATATTGGGACAAATGGAGAATTAATTATTTCGGGATATATCTATTATTACTTTTGTAAAAACGTGTAGAATATACTTTATATTTATTTCGTTTGGGTACACGTTTAAACGTTCTGCTCATTCCACTATAATAAACAAGAACACCAGCGACACTTCAAGTCACTTTCAAAACACACTGGCGAGAACTATCTCTGACAATGAATTCTAAATAATCCAAAACTATAATCGTTGAATTGTTAAATTATCAAATTATTCTTCATCAATGGGTCGGAAACACGCAGGCAGATTTCAAATGTCTTCTTTACATGCAATATTATCACGCAAACTACCATCAATGTGATATTTTAAATGTGTTAATTGGTATATCAATTTAAGATAGATAAAAGAAAATTGCAAAATGTTAACGTTGTCTCATCAATAATCGACCTGAACTTTGTTATATTACAGCGATGCTTTTGAATATTGTGGTATTTTTTTAATACATTTTGAATCAGGCGCGAAAGAGAAGACTGAAATTGGGGGTAGTTGCATTTATCCATTATTGATTGTGTAACCTGCAACCCCACCAGTGATGCGTCGCAGGGAAAACACTGCAGCTCAACAACAGCCGCGTGGCTGTCAGTGGGACCTCAAATCCTCAAACCAAATTTAAACCTGAGGCGCCACTGAAGTCAGAGTCATCAGAGTCGAAATATTTTAGTAATAACGTGAAACAAAAAACGACCGCTGTGTCACTTTGAATTCCTTTGAAGTGTTTTAACATAAAGGAGGGTGGCTGGTTGTTTCATTCTTCATCTTTGTTTTTATATCATCTCACAGGAGAAGAAGAGTATTTCTTTGTAATTAAATTGTTAACGTCGACAACTATCAATATCTTGACAAGTAGACGTGTTGCTGTAAATAACTTCACAACCACGCATCACGTCCTTGTCAGACAGGAGTCTGATGCGGAGTTTTGTGGGGGAGGGGCAAGATTCAACGCCATGAATGCAGCCTACCTGCGGCTTCCGCTCCCAGGAACTGACTGCAGCACAGCACTGACTGTATATATGGCATGTCAGCAAAACCGATTCCACTATATAAACAGTGTAAGCTACATACTATTTTGATTATGGACCCATGGAATAGTAAACTCCCACTTGGGCCGTTTTGAAACATCTCTACTCGCATAACCCAGAAAAGACGCAGCGACCAAAAATTCATCTGGAATGTGAAATCATCACATTTCTTTGTTTTCACTTAGTTAAGACCTTCTCACAGTTCTTTGCATGCAGCTCAGTTCTTCCATTCAGCTTTGTGACCGATCTCTCAGTGCGTCTTTCAGTGCCAATAAAATGCGAATAATAATCAATACTATTACATCTGAAACATTACCTCACCGGTCCTTATAGTGATGAGATGTCTGGGAGCATCAATTCTTTGCAGAGGAGAAATGCATGTGATCCAAGAATGTGTGACAGCTTGCAGGCATAGCCTGCCAAGCGTGCACAAATCATGATTTGATCACGTTTATGGGTTCACATTCAGTTTCAGTTTTAGACCATGAGACCATCACAAGTGCAATTTTACCGAAAATAAGATTATCTCGACAAAAATAATGAAAAAGGGTCGCGCAAAGCCGCCTTGAGTAACGCGTAATGGAATCAAAGTGGATCCAAACCGATGTTAATCTGGAAATTGTGCTTCTCGTTGTCTTTACAGTGGGTTTGTGCTCCTGAAGCTGAGTGAACACGGATCATGTGTGACAGAAAGATAGCGAGAGAGACAGAGATAGATCGAGAGGTTGGAGGCAGGCGAGCTGAACAGACGCATGCCTTGACATCGTGTTTGCAAAATTAACTTCGATTGGACGCTTACCCTTTAAGAAAGGCTTTAATTCATGATCAAAAACGGCCATAGCTTCAAAAGCCAGAACCAGCGGAATAACTTTGTCAAGAACATGCTGCTCGGGGTCTAAACTGCTGCAGTGTTGGTGCAGGGTAATAAAAAAATGGCCTTAAACGGCAGAAGCTTCTACAAAAATAGATTGTTGTTGTTATTGTATTGTATGTAACGTTATAGTCTGTATTCACCTCTTATAGTGTAATAGGTTGACTGTATATATTATATGCGTACTAAGTATTGGTGGAAACGAGTGTGTGTGTGTGTGTGTGTCAGTGCGTTGTGATGGAGGAGAATCACGTCCCGGACTGATTTTACCAGGCACACAACTCCCTGCATGTGTGAAATCTGCAGGAACTAACAAAGCGCAACTTGAAGGGAGATGCTTGAAGGAAAAGGGAATCTGTGAAATTCAGTCGGTTTATTCATCACTGATAATACTCAAGGATTCAATACACTGTGTGTGTGTGTGTGTGTGTGTGTGTGTGTGTGTGTGTGTGTGTGTGCTGCTGGGCCAGAGAAAAGCATGGCAGAGACTACATGTACCATGCAACTAAACATATACCACATATAATAGGCGTCATAGGATTTGACTTATTCCACCTCGTTCATCCAGAGCAGGAAGTCGATAGGAGCGGATGGTTGTGGGTTTAAATAATTAAGGCCCGTCGGAGCCGCGCCCAGAGGACAGACAACAGGCGATTAGGCCCACCGCTGAACCAGGACAAAGTGGGTTTACAAAGTACAACAGCCTGTGTTGTACATATTATGATAACAGTGTTCTTATCATATTGTTATTAAAATGTCATGTCCATGTGGCAAGATTTTATCTAATTTAAGTGTTTATTTTGGCGCAGTTATACGATGTATAATTAAGTTCATAATATCTGAAAATGTATTGAACTTCGGTTAAATTAGAAAACAATGCAAAATAGATGAATGAATTAAATCGACTCAAATACGTTGCAAAACGGTGGTGCTAACCTTATTTTTGTGTCTTCATAGAAAACGTTGGAAATGTGACTAAACGAGATAATAAGCTTTTTTTTTTTGGTCACCGAATGAATGTTCAGACTAAATTCTTTGAATTCCATAGAGCAGAATTCAAGATAGACGTCGATTAATATGACCAAAAATCAGAGTATGTCTCATTAACGTGCTTTTCTTTTTCCTGTCCTATTTCAATGGTTTTCCAAAGAAATATCACTTTTAGAATGTGGTCAATGTATATATATATATATATATATATATATATATATTATCTTGGTCTACAATCAGTTATGTGCGATATTTTAATTTCCTGCTGCAGTCCGGAGGATAAACCCGAGAAACCAGACAAAATAAATCCACAGCTGGACTCGTCGCGTCGGAAGTCCAAGTTCAAGTTAAGAGAGGCGGACGCTCCATCCGTCCAGACTGCAAAACAAAAGACACACACGTTGCTCATCAATCATCTCACTTCTCCCCTGGAAGAATAAAGCCCTTTAGAATCTTTGCGCATCGCTCATGCAGCAAGTGTGTATCGGTTCAAAATGACATCTTTTGTGATTCTCTAACAGATTGTTTTTATGGGACTAAAATGATTTTATTCCCTAAAAAATACGTGTGACATATTAAATATCTCAAAGGCTCATGGTGTATTAAGTGATTACCAGGAACAACTAATATTTCTGACGTCATTTTAACTGCTTCAACCAAATGACTTGTTTCTGCTGTTTAGAAATGTCAAAATAAGTTTGTTGCCGAATGTCTCGCGAAATCCAATTTCCAATATTTCACGTGAGATCATGCAGACGCGCATTGCAGCCTCTAACATCGTGCAGCTTTCGTATAGAAAACGTGCGAGGACGCTCACAGAGTTCGGACGACACTCTGTGAACTTAACGCGCTACACACTTTAGACGAAACCTTTTGCAACTTGATACAACTTCTGAGCACAATTACTATTTAAAACTAACTATTTAAAACGCGCAGTTTTAAATATGTTTAGTGAACATACAGATCTAACTCTATTATGCACATGTCGATCCTATTTCGTTCTTCTAATAGCTTCCATTGAATAACGTAGACCCATATAGTTCCAGTTAGATGTAATCAAAAAACTTTTGGAATAAAGTAACTATTATGGATTTTCATTCAGCCTATAAGATCCTGGCTGCAGTTTAATGTAAAACATGAAACCAGCTTTTTCTGGCAGGCTAAAAAGTAAATGTCTTTTCGCTCGAGCTGTTTTGTCCACTTTGCTTTAAGGCACCAAATAAAAGTCCGGCATGTTTACAGTAAACGCGTTTAAAAGTAACTTTCTTGTCCAGTGTGCTGCAGGGCAACAGCGACTAAAGTTAAGGGTTGTTGGTTTGGAAGAACTGCGCGCTGCCAAATTATGTCTGCACCTGTATAAATTAACAATTAAACCGGTTGTGATGGAGGAACGAAAAGTAAAAAGTGACCTGTTTTTGTCAATCAATACACAAATTGCGTACGTACAGAGAAATTTGACAAACGCAGTGATCTCAAAGACAGCAGGTTACGCGAATTGACGCATTATTGAAGTATTTTAATAAATCCAGCCCAACACAAGAATAGTTGCAGGGTCAAGCTGCACCTGGACCAACCACGGCAAGTGTGTACGGACCTTTACGTATAAAGCGCAGACTCGTAACGGCAAAGAGAGACACAATGTCAGAATGACACACGGACCTGCGTGTGTGATTCACGCTTTGTCCGGGCATGCAGGTGACATTTAAAAAGAGCATTTGGTATTTGGGACTTTCTTCTGATTTTGAAAACTGACACTGCATGATCTCACTGTGGACGAAATCTTCACCCCACGGGTGTGTTTTTTTATTCTATTGTGCGCAATTAGATTTCTCAAAGTCAGCCCGGCAGCAAACGTGATGCTTTGCGCAACTACCGGCGTCTGCTTTTCATGTCACAAGTTTTATCCTGGAGATAAATCCAAGCAGTATTTTTTATTTTAATGTATTTACAAGCATGTGTCAGCTTCTGTCCTCAGATCGAACCAGTGGTTTCAGGTTATTTTCATCACAAGAATGTATTCACCAGAATTTACGCTGAACTGATTCATGCAGAACACAATCGGATTTTCTTCAAACAAGCTAAAGTTAACTAACTTAATATGATTATTTTAGAGAACACAGTTAAAAAGCATGGATGGAAAGTATTTAAAGACATGGCTGAGATAAAAACGCACGAAGGGGCGCCTCATGTGCCAGAGTGATCAATTCATTGGAGTCGAAAGATGGCGTAGGCCAATACCCTTATTGAGTTCCTCTAAAGCATATGAACAGATCTCATATTCGTTCATATTTTTGTCTCCTTTATTTTGTTTGCTCGACAAAGGAAGCGGAGGATGGTCTTAAATAATGCCACAACCAAATGAGGTGAAGGTCGTCCTGTCGTCTGAGGCATTTGTGAGTCCTTAATTCCGCTTTGGATTTATTAATTTCGCAGGCCATGGCGACTGGGCTCTAATCGAAATGATTGTGAGGTCAACGAGGGAAATTGGCCCGCACTGACGGATTGGTGTTGGCGCGTCACTGCATGGTGCCGCAGTGTATTGCACATTATGAAGATGAGCATGCATGGACGAAGTTCAAGTTCAAAGGCGCCGTGCTCAGACAGAGCTGGGTGTGTTCAGGAGAGGACACCCCTCACCTCGCTCGTAAACCACACAAACGGGGTACAACTCCGAGAATACTCCGGATACGCATTCAGCCAAGCCAAAGGAGAAAAATACCAATCAACCTCTCCACAGCCGATTCTAATTATTGACAAATGGATACTAATTAATGTACTTCTCTGTACGATCTGGATCGATGTGATCTGCTCTGCTCTGATCTGTATGTATGTTAAGGCAGTTGGCTGACAGTAAATGCACCGTGATACGAATGATGATTTGGAATAATCAGAAATCACCCAGTGCTTTGCGCATCCTATTAATCGGCCTCAAACGAAGCAACAAAACACCGCGATTCGAATCCCTACATTACATTTGATTTGGTATTTCTAGTTCTAATAAGTACTGATTTATTAGCATTATTTAACGGCATAAAACGAGAAAAAGTGTCTGATCGACTCCTTATCCAGATTCCGATTATTTTGAATTTTCCTTTTGAAAGCCTCGTTTTTCTCCCTGACTTTTTCCATGCAGAACCAATACAAGCAGAGCGTGCGTAATCTGCACGTGTTCTCTGTGCGTAATGGGATGATGAAAAACCACATTCTCTCACTTCTTCTTCCTGCGTGGGATTTTATGGCGAAGTCAACCAAACTTCAAAATACGCCACTGTATAACCAGAAAAGTGCAGATGTGCTGTAGAGTTTTAATTAATGTTGTATTTAATTGCATATTTAACAATTAAAGAGGCTGTAAAATAATCCACATCGGTAAGATATTAAATGCATGAGAGCGTTTTACATGTAGTTGTATCGCAATAATTTTGAGACAAAGATATAAAGTACAAATTCATGTACTTGTACTGGTTTGAACTGAGAATGCAGTCAATGATATAAATGAACAACAATCCCTTTCTAATTAATAAAATAGGGACAAATAAAATCCGTTTAAGGAAGAGATCCATTGGAAAAAAAATAGTGGTGGAACAATAAAAATATACTGTATAAAATGACGAATAATGATTACATTTCTAACTAATCTTTATCCAACAATAAACATTGTAGTTCAGAAAAGGTGCCTCAATTAATCATTAAGGAATGCTAAAATCTTGAATTAGAGGCAGTTGAGGTCAGATGTGTTTTATCTGCAGCAAGTTTTATTCCACGTCATTGCAAACAACACTTGTTTTATCTTGAAACCCTTTTTTACTTTGGGAATTTCTTCATGGATGCTTGCAAATCAAGCATGTTCTTGGCAGCGCAAACTACATAGTCTAATATTATAGGATTACTTCAGCAAACAAAACAACAAGAGCATCTGCTCTATATTTGAACCAAAGGGCACGCAATTTATATTATGGGACTTAATTATTCAACTGACAAAAGTAAAGTTCTTAAAAATAGATTTTTCTCAAAATGAATTGCCCTCCATAGGAAAACGGGTTTCTCTGCGTGCTTTGGCAATCCTGAACATTCCCCCTAATTACAGATATTTGTAAATGACCTTGAATAATTCAAGCAAACATTATACACATCATTAAACTTGGATGAACTCAGCCTAAATCAGAAGGAAATCTATTCGGAGAGCTGGTAGCTATGCAGCACAAGATGCCATGTTTATCCGTCTGATAGTTGCAACTTCAATTAAATTGCGTTTCCGGGAGTACAGATTGAACAGACTGCGAGGCACAAGCTCTTAAAGCTCAGAAAGTGATTGTCGGGGCAGTTTTAAGCAGGAGCCAGATGTGGCCCAGGCTGCTCAATGGGCCTCACTGTTTTAAGGAAATTAGGATTTGCTGCAGTACAGTAGCTTCACAACAGCAATGTCCAAACTTCATGCGGGCAACACCAGTGTGTTCACAGAGAAGATTATTTTGGACCTGAAAATGTTATAATAATATGAGAATATTTAGTGTACAGAGTGAATCCAGGGAACTGCATCATGGCTGCAGCAGTTACAAAGTTGCACCTTCATTTCTTGTTTTTAACCTGTATTGAAAGTAATGTTTTTTTCCTTCTTATAATGCATCTAATTTTATTTCCTTTTACTAATACAGCATCATAATTTAGCAGTTAAAAGTAGCCATGGTAAATATTAATACACATGGTTTAAATAGTAATGTTTCCATTTTTTGTTTATGAATAATCACCAAATGTATGCTGGTTCATGTAACATGGTACAGTAAAATCCTCTCTGAGCATGTCTCGCACTCAAACAGTCATCCCGTTATAGCTCCTGACTGACTGGAATTACTGCATGTGCACGGTTCATTTTTTTAATATAATATTTTATATCTGCTGTTAATGAAGAATGGCAAACCCATAAAAACATCACGGGACTCATTTCAGATGTGTGCATTTTTAATTCTCTCATTGCTTCCATGAAGAAACGCACGGTTTTGTGTTGCAGATCAAATATATGTTTTGTCTTTTCTTTGCACCATCTTAGACGAGAAAATGCTTTTAGATAAATCACACTGCAAATAGACAAGACAATTTACTCTAAAAGTCCAGATACTATTGAATAAATCTTCATAAAATTTGAGCAGAAATTAGCCAGCAGCAGACAGGGCAACTGTGTGTAGTATAGTAGTATGTATGTGCAGTGAGTCTTCTGGAATTCATATGAACTCATCTGTAGACTAGTAGGATTCATCTGTCATATGAAAAACACGTATTCTATCCAAAGAGCTATGTCAAAGATTTAACAAAATAGCGTTACTTCAGTAAATGTAAAGTTAAATTACAGACTTGATGATTCACTTTGATGGTACAGCTTGGTAAAACATAATACAATAAAAAATAAAATGTAAATTTGGGGTCTAGTATTTAATACAAATACATTGCATTTTTTATCTCACTAATTCCATGTGCACAGACATTACATTCATCACATCTTGAGTGATCAGTTATTTAGTAGGACAACATGTAAAATCATGCATTCTCTTTTTGCAGAGCTGGATGTCACCAACACACAGACTTGACTCTACAGTTTCACATCAAATGTTCGATGACTCCTGGCAGGCAGTTATTTTGTGTGTGTGTTTCTTTATGCAGAAATAAACTGAGAGAGGAAATGACGTTTTACAAGTTGCTCCCATAGTGCTTCAGGGTATAGCGACCACAAGAGAGTAGCCTTTCCAAAACCATATAAAGTCTGGGAAAAAAGTCTCACATAATGACGGCATAAAAAAAAAAAAACTCCTGAACTTATTCTTTCATAATAGGCTCACAATTCTGTGGACATTTAGTGCAATTCTGCAGATATCTGTATCGATTTGCAGAGAGAAACAACATATTTTCACTATCATGTTTTCCTTACCTCAATTTATGTGTCTCTATAGAGAAGCAATACAATTATATTATATACCGTATAAACAACCTTCCGATGGTGCACGAGTCGCATTAACAACAACAGTATTGAAAATAATTCTACATTTCCTTAAATAATTATTTAATTCTGTAATACAAAGTGCATTTATTAAAATGAAGGATTCTGTTTTCTTCCTTGTACTAAGAATTAAATAAAAGGAAACCTTTTACACTTTCAGATTCATTCATTTCTTGCACAATCGGGTCACGAAAACGAACCGTTGTTTTCAAATGGTGTTTTCTGTAGCTCCTCTGATAAATTTTATTTGATGTTATTCTGGTTTTATGTTTCATTTCTGGCTTGCTGCTCTGATATCTGATGAGCAGCACCAACCCCACCGTCGTTATCGTTCATTTCTTTTGTGCCATAAGAGCTTTTTGATAATGCAAACTTGAATGTGTTACCGTGAGGCAGCTGCAGGAAGCAATCTTAAATTGCTAAATTGTCCAAATGCTTATTATGTTTATAGCCTCACTGACAGCATGGCTTTAGGAATGGAAATAATCAGTCGGACCAGACAAGCATGGAGTTCCATAACATTTCTGCAGACATTCATGGTCCTCAGAGGAAGAAGCGAAGCTGCTTTGATCTAATTCTGATTTTTCATCTATAGAGGAAAAAAAGAAATGTGTCCATTGAGACACCGCTACAGCTACAGAGCTGATTGACACAAAATTCAGTGCAGACATTCCTACTTCCTAATAAAATGACTCTTAATGACTTGGAAGTGTCTTCATGTTTGGGGGGCGGGATGCAGTGACCTTGAAGGATGCCCATCTGGTTTTGGGTGGATATATACAAAATGTGGTACGTAAATCCAGGAAACGAAGGAAGATCCACAAAAAAATTTTTTTAGCTTTTTTTGCAAATAAGAGCAAGATAAAGCTTTTTTTGACACCATTTGAAGTTTTTTTAAGGGTGTAGCCACGGTGAGTCAGAAAACAATCACATTTGACTATTTTGCTACTTTCTTTAGCATTGCAAGAACCCAGCTATTTTGATGGCGCACATGTCTCAACTGTTGAGTGATTCCTTTAGCATTTTGCAGAGGACTTGTTAAAATCAATTTGCAACACAAGATCCATCAATTACTCAAATAAGTATTTTGTAAATACTGTATTTAACAACCAATATATGAATCTTTACGATTTGAGTCATAAGGGTAAAATACTGAACATTTGCTGAATCCAATTAGAAGGCAAAGCAAATATTTGAAAGTCACCCCAAGGTCAAACAGTTTCAATTCACTAACAGTGTACAAAAACACCAATGAAAAATTCTCAAAAAATGAATATAGAATATAAGAATCTACTTATTAATAAATAATGCTTCATATTAAGCATTATTTGCAAAACATGACGCACATTCAATTACAAAACAAGATGATATCGGCCTTCGTGCACATATACTTTGTTATGCTCATTTTAAGGTTCAAACATTTATATTAGGTGTCTGCTAAAATAATTGTATTTTGTCATATTTTCCATTGACATTAAGCCTCTGTCTGGAATGTTCCATTTGAGCCCGGTCCTTCTTCAGGCTCCTGTAGTCAGCTACTCTCTGTTTCCACTCAACTCTGCAGGTGTTGTTCTTTTATTGTGAATATCACCACAACAACTTCATATAAAACCAAAGACTTCACCACCACACATTGCTGTGCGCTTGTGAGAGCTAGCCTTTGTAACCGTCTTTTTATGGTGTAAGAAGGCTAGCGGTTAGGTCCAAATCACAGTTGCACAACATTGGCAAGCTATTTCATCACACAAAACTATAATGTTATCTTTGGAACGACGCTGGCTGAGGACATTTACATACTGCAGCAGCATGGAAATAGCAGCAAGGATTCAAAAAAAAGAAAAATGCATCGTAAACAACAAAAGTAATGTTGACTAGCACGTCAGTATAAAGACACAAACAGAAACAAAACTTTTAACAGCATCAAACCGACCACTCTGGCGAGGTTGTGGAGTTTAAAAGAGGCTTACTTGCCTTTAATTTTGCATGAACCTTTCAGCATTAATCAGGAATAACTTTGAACAATACAAGAGACACATCATTCAGTTAGTATACTAATAACACGTTCAACAGCAACGCTTAAAAAAACATCAAACATAGCAAAGCTTCCTTTTACTTGCTATTGTTTTTATTCTATTGGAGAGAAAATGTATTTTAATTTCCACATAATTAAAAAAAAAAAAAAAAACATTTTATTTGATGGAATTGTTCATGACCCACACGGACACCTTACCTTAAAAGCAAACATCATGTATAAAACACAATGAAATCACAGTAAATACGTGGATCTAAAAAGAAACGTTTTAAGATGAGAATTGAAAATGTCCGAAGAGTCCAGCCCCCATTGTGACCATTTTTACTCTGGGGATGTAAAGAAGTCCAACGGAAGAGGAGCGGAGGGAATGAGACGGAGCGTAGGAGTGGAGCATGTCCGACGAATACGCAGGAGCCAGCTTATGGAGTGGCTTGAATGTGAGCAGAAGGAGTTTACATATAGCAAAACAAAAAGTAAATTCAGTGGTGTTTGTGAAAGAGACGAGGGAGAGAGAATGTGTGCGAATTCAAACATGTAGGCAATTTAACAGTTACTGTACAGTACACAGAATATCCTAGTATTTAAAGCCTGAGTATTCAACCTTTGAAGGCAAGTATTAATATTTTTTTATGAGCTGTCATTTAAGAAAAGTGTCAGCTCATCCACATAAATGAAAATAAAGTAATAATGGACTTAACATTTGTGTATTCAACAAATAAAAATAAGAACTTGGACTTGTGTGTGCACAAGTGGCGTTTTCTCTTTAAATGAACGGGCACCGTGAAGTTGCGTGAGTTGACACAGGCGATGTGTATTTGGCCTTACGGTTGTTTGCTTTTCCAAAGCTCTTGCCTGAGTGAAGATATTTTAGAAGGTACTTGGGCAGGAGCTACTCCTCTGGAAGAAAACGTAACTGATGGAAACAAAGAGAATTCAAGCTGTACCATGCAGCTGCATTCTGACTAGGAAAAAGAAATCTAACATTTTTAATAACCTGGCTGTAGGTAAAAATGAACTAATATCAGAACTGGGCTGCTGTAGAAGAGCCAACCCGCAACACCCATCCTGCAAAAATGTACATGCTAATCAACCAGGCAAATAGGACTGACCCCTAAACTGACTTTATGAATTATTTAAGCTCAATTGTAGAATATGAAGACAATGCTAAGTGCCATGCTGCTCTCCAGGGTGCTGATTCTGCTACTCTTTCACTCAAATCATTTCTCTTTTCTCCCATCAAAGATATTTAAAAAAAAATCAAAAAGAAAATGATGCAAACTTGATGATAAGAGTAACAATATGATATAGGCGCGCATAAAAAGCAATTATAAAAACATAGACATAAAAACAAGTTTAAATTAAATTGAAAATAAAATTCAGAACATTAAATTTAAATCAAAACAGTAATAGACAAAATCAAGCAACAACAAAAAATTAATACCGGTAGGTAACTTTAAGGGATATGCTTTTAGTATTGTAACTCAGATTATTTTTAACCTTGTTTGACAAAAAGGGAATTCAATGAATGTATACATTCATTTCATATCATAAAACTGGCCACTGAGATCACCATGGATAGTAGGCTTCATTCTCGAGGGACATGCCTGTTTAAAATTTCACAGCAATCCCCTGGATACTTGAGATAATTAGGTCTGGGTGGAAGTGCTCAGGCAATCCAACATCACCATTAGTGTCCCACATGAGAACAATGTACTCTGAGGCTGTCTAAAGCAGAATTCCACTTTAATATTTTAGTTATTTTCGAAGATACAAGTAGGAGATAACATTTGCTACAAAATGTCAACATACTGTATGTATATATATTTATATATGCAGTCACTAACCCCCTTTAGTCAATATATCACAGAGTACATGACCAGAATACTGATTGCCAGACCTGAAGAGCCTGTGGTAACTGAAACTAGAAAGGCACTAAATAAGTACAGTCTATGTACTACTTATGTTTATTTTAACTAACCAGGGGCGTAAGGGACAGCTGGAACAAATGTGGAAGGCCTCTAGTAAAGAAGGACTGTTCGATATCACAGTAGTGTCATTACTTTAGGCAAGAAAGTAAACAATGCAAATACATCCATCCATCCGTCTTCCAACCGCTTATCCAGGGCCGGGTCGCGGGGGCAGCAACCCAAGCAGGGAAGCCCAGACTTCCCTCTCCCTGGCCACTTCTTCTAGCCCTTCCGGGGGGACCCCGAGACGTTCCCAGGCCAGCCGAGAGACATAGTCTCTCCAGCGTGTCCTGGGTCTTCCCCGTGGTCTCCTACTGGTGGGACGTGCCCTGAACCACAACAATTATATGAATATGAATGAAGCCTGTTGGCTAGGCAGGCAAGCCAGTAATTAAGTAGTGATATGTCAGGGGATCAATAGAGAGGACAGGATCTCTCAGTGGATAGGGTGGAAGGCTGACACAAAAGTAAAATCCTGGCAAGAATTTGGCAGCAAAAATGGACCCTCCCAAGGGGATGACAGCAAAATTGGAATACTGAATCAGGGATTGGCAGGACCACCACTGACTGAAAGCCAGAATCAGGCATGAACAGTACTTCTATCATCCTGGAAGACAGGACCTGGAGTAGTCTGCAGATTTCCCCCTGACTGGAGATCAAGAACTAATTGAATTAAAGATTCACCCCTGATTGGAGAATGGGCACTGTAGTAGTTGGAAAGTCTGATCCCAATTGGAGAGCGGGAGCAGGAGTTGTCACAGTGGCCACCCATGACTGGACAACATGAACAAGAATGATTGATGGGTCTGCCCCAAACTGAAAATCATGAACAGGAGTAGTAGGCAGGTCTATACCCCACTGAAAAATAACAACAATAACTCCCAAATGAAATACAAAGACAATAGTCAGCGGGTCCACCCTTGACTGGGGAACAGAAACTGTAGTTACTGGATGTGAGGAGTAGAAGTCTGTGGAACTGCTGACTCAGAGTCCATTACACAGATTACAGAGTTCAAAACAGGAGTCAGGTGGACCTCCAATTCAATGTCCAAAACAGTGTCCAACAAAGTAGCGGGTGGACAGCCACCAACTGGAAAACATAAATGGTGCAAGACTCTTGGGAAATAGAGAGCCACGACTTTGAGGCGATGTGAGGCCTCAGAGATTCCTCATCCATGTCAGATTCAGACATGGAACTCTGAAATTGAAATAAGAAAGAGGCTAGGAGATTGAGCAATAGCTGGCTTGTCATAAATGTCAGAAAAGCTGTCAAGAACTGGGTTTCTTGCCAAATCTCTTTGTGGCTTATCAGCAACAAGCATTCTTCAAAAAGATGGCTCAACAGGCTATTAAAAATAAAGTGCACTTTAGTTTATGGAGTTCCGGTTGAACAGCAATGTCTACATGTTCCTGATCTTGATCAGCGTGCACTATATTGCACCCGGTGCCACTCGTGGTTTGCATGCGCCAGGGTTAATGCCTCAGCTGTGATTATAACTGAGTGGGAATCAACTGCATTTTGTCATATGGCCAATGGTGCTATTGGCCGTATCACTATAATTGTTCTAACCATGTGAATGAGTTCAAGGTAGAAGTGTTACAAATAATGTTTGATACCGATTTATTGTAAGGTTATAACAACATCAGCTTTTGGTAAACTTTAAAGTTGTTTGTACCAGTACATTTCTGGAGTGTCGCAGATATATAGACTTTCAACGGAAACAAGACAGCAAGGGCTTTTTTGAAATGCTCCTCTTAGACAGGGTGTTTGACTGTACTTATACTGTAATACATGCTACTGTTTGACTGTACTTGTACTGCTCTAACATTCTATCTAATAAATATATTCATCATCATCATCATCATCATATGAATGTATTATGCATCTCAATTAGAGTTTATTTTCTTTGACAAAAGTGAGAGTCATGTAATAAGAAAGTGTCAACCACACAACAACCAGCACTATTGATTTTGAAGCCTTTTATTCTTATTGTGCTGATCCAATCTTGACTGATGTCGACTATTGCAGGGTGGCCTGTAACAGAGAGTCGTAAGCGGTGCTGTATCTTTATAATCAGTATTTTTTAGGAGATACTCACAAATGCATGGGAAAACAAAACATCACCATATGGGCAAGATAACAACATTCTTTCAAATGCATTTCTCCGTCCAAGCAATACTAAATTATATAGAAAGCAATCACGTTTGTCCCAACAGTCAGGCACAGAAATACACACTAGAGCAAAATGGCTATAAATAGCCTTAAGAGCACTCAACTGAGTTGCAATAAAAAATGTTTGATTGATTCTCACTGCGGATAAACAGACGTGCAGAGATACAAAATGACAGAAACAGTTTGGATGGATTGGGAGAAATTCCCATTTTAGGTCCAATGTGCTAAATGTAGTGGCTGGGTGGCTTTGGCATTTCATCAATGAAATTTAGAAGTTGTCAAATCTCTCTCCTATGAAATTGTGCAGCGGGTGGGCAATTCTAAATATTTCCATAGCAGTAATAGTTTTCTTGAAATGCAATTAAAAGCCAAAATGTTGAAAATGTCTTGTCCAAATTAAAATGTGCTGTATCGTCTATTGAAAAATAAACAAACATTTTGATAACCAGACAGTCTGTACTAATTTCAGGGAATTGTTCATCTTTAAAGGTTCATTTTTGAAGTAACATCAAAAGTTGAGATTCTGAAGCTAAAATAAATACATGTCTTCTGGTAATATGTGCTTTTAGTTATCCTCTGTCCTCTATAGACCTAGCTTTAAATTGTTTTTTACAACACAAATTAAGCAAGAAGTGGTAGATTAGCATGCATCTAAAATACAAGCCTACAACAGTATTGCTTAAACATTGCAGTGATTTCTGTATGGCTTTTCCTCAAGTTCTATAATAAAATGAGCAAACATCAACAAATAGACTTGTATCTCAAAAAATATCTTTGTAGCATAATATTTAAGACACAAAACAAATAGAACATGGAATAACGTGTTTTGGTTTGTGTCCCCTTTTCATATTAAGTGCAGCAAAAACAATGTGCAAAGCTTAGACTGTAGTATTTGGCTAAAATATGTGTATTTATAGAAATTTCACAAGCTGTAGCTTTTCACAGGTTTTTCATCACATCGTAACTCAAAAATAAAGACCTTCTTTACTAGACCTTTTACAATCAGTAAACTGTTGTTTTAATCTTGTTTAACAGTCACTTACTGTCAGTTTTTGTACAAGGAACTTCTACAAAGGATATAAATTCAGGAATCAGAAGCACTCAAATGGCTTGTTTTAATATTCTGTGGGTGGCGATCTTTTTATTTACGACTGAATTTGGCACAAATTCTTATAGTTTCTCAGACTCTTCCACTGCAAAAGCTGAGAATCAAAAGTCAGTGTCTGTGGTGCATCACTTTCCACAGCCACTGCTGTACATATACAAGGTTAACCACTAATGATCATTTGACAAGGTCTATAATTTCCTTCATCTATGCAATTTTCCCTAGACTTCATGGGGTTTTCCATGTCTGCATGAGCACACACCCATGTCTGGAGCCTTCATATGTCCTTGTGCATAATTACAAAAATATATGCAGATGCCATTTTCATAAAATCCTTACAATGGGATAACATTTTTTTTAATTAGACTGCCAAACTCTGTGTTGTTGGGTGGAACTTTAAAGAACAATATATATATACACACACACAAAAACAAATCTATTCAACTTCAGACTAAATGGAGGAAATATGCCTCTCTATGGCATGGCCTAATTTTTCCATATCAATTATCCTGCAATGATCCTGTCCTTGTTTTGTAATTCTGAAGGAGTTGAACTACTGTATTTGTTCCATCACTTTCAAATCTATCCAGTCACATATGCTGAGAAATCAGTATTTTTTTTATATACCATAAACTACAAACATCTTACTAGTCAGTTTGAACAGGTTATTAACCCCTCTGTGAATTGTACATAGGTATCACAGTGGCTTTAAAACTACAGTTTGAAAATGTCGTCCTTGCTTTGTCAGTTCTGATGAATTTGATCGAGCAAATATGTCTCAAAAGCTAATGGTGCGTGTGTGTGTGTGTGTGTGTGTGAGAGAGAGAGATTCTGCTTATCTTAATCATTTTGCCTCATGCCAAGCATTGCTTCAGTTCTGACATCTGGGAATTTATAGTGCTGGCAAGTCATGGCTGCTGGCTGAGGTTTAGCATGCTTTAAGCTACACTTAAAAGGGATAAGCAGGGGTTGTGCAAATGGAGAGATATTCCAGCTCTAACTTAATCTGCATCCTTAAAGAAGCTTAACATTTCCCATTTTGGAATGGACTAGTATAGAGCCAACAAAGACACATTTTATTCTGCATAGATAATTTGATTGAACTAAAGGTCGACCAATAGTGGATTTTTAATGGCAGCAGTGTAATAAAACTAACATTTAATCATCAAGTTAACAACAAAAGTCGATATGCGAATAGCAGAGACTGGCACAATGCCCCTTTGTGGATTTGCACACTCCTTTTTGTTGCAGTGCTGCCTGTCTTTGTGGAGCAGTCCCATGTTAAATATGTCATCGTGTTACTCTGGATAACACAAAGAAAGAGGACATGCCGAGCTCATAGAGAACAATATTGCAGGAGCTCATTTCAAAATGTAGCACACTCATAAGTCAGATTCAAATGTATAAGCCACAGCTATGTTCGTAGCAATGCTACACCGACAAAGTAAAACAAAACTCTGAAAAAATCAGTGCAGTAGCATTTGAATTCGATCTAATGTGATGATAACATCAAACTAAAACTAAAAACATATTATGATAATAATTTAATAATGCACTTATTTTATGTAAATTTAACTTTAATCTCCGTATACAGATTCTCTATTGATGATATGAGGACTCCATGCAAAACAGTGACATGGTGGAGGCTTGGCAGCCATGTTCCCACGTCCCTGATGAGACTCACATGTGAAAGAGCATAATTAGATGTTCATTTTAACCTGAAAAGTTTAATCTTTGAGTATTTAGGTAATTTTGTGCTGCTGAGTATGATGTACCTCCAGTTATACTGTTTAACTTCATACTAGTACTATGCATGATATCTGTTGCATTGGCCTAAATTCAGTTCATTGCATGACAGTGTGTACATAACAGTTTATAAAAATAATTTTAAAATGCTTTATTCGTCCTTCGTATGTTGCCGTTCTTAAGACATATCCATGACCGTGCATTTGGGGATGTCAGGACAAATTGGTAAATTTTAGATAATGTTGTTTTAATACCTTTCTATCACATTTTTTTTTGGGGGGGGGGGGGATCTAATAATGAATAACACAAAGTCATTTACTTTTACTGTGTCCAGCTTCTATTTCATCCCATTGAGGAAATAAATGCTAAATGTTAAGTTTTGACATAGACAGGGCCGTAATTGTAACAAAGCTGGAGTTTACTTTATGTTCGCTGTTTGCTGGCTGAGTATAAAAGCAGTCTTAAGAGCCAACTCTGTTTGCATCTACTCTTTTCCTCATTTTGGTGTCAATCACCGTTCATACCCACAAGTATGTAATATAACAATAAATAATTTTAGAGCAAGACAGAACATTTGACTGTAAATATATCTTGGCAAACGCACCAATAAATGGGTATGCCAGTTGAGCACCATATGTAGCTAATTAGGAGCCATTTTTGAATGTGTTTTAACAAGAAAGTGAGGGAGGAGAGGAGAGACAGAGGGAGGCACAACACTTAGTCTTATGGTGTACTTTTACTTACCAGTGTTTAGTCCACACAAAGAAAGAAAATGAAGCAAATAAACACAATGAAGAACACTGCATCCCTGCAGTCATGTAACACCATTTTGCATGCAAGAGTCATTTCGCTAACAAACATTATTTATTGTGTACTAAGCGCTTCAGTTTTGCCCTGAGAACATTCCCATTCTTATCCCACTTTAATTAGAACATTTCGTTCTCATACGTGACCACTGGCACTGGCAGGGAAACATTTAAGGGAGTGCACCAGTAAAGAGAAAGTGCTCAGCTCTGTCTACCTCTATGGCGTTCTGATTCCCATCTGCAATAACTATAACCGGACAGAAAAACATGGAATTACAAACTCATTTTTGAGACTTCTCCCTTGGTGTCTGATTGATTCATTCTTGGTCTTGAAAAACAAAAGGCTTAAGAGTGAGCAATAAATCAGTGCAGACCTTGTCTCCCTTGGGCTATTCAGCCACTTGGGGTGTAAAACGCTCAAAGGCAATGAGCACTTGAAAGTCTGGAGCTGCTGACGTATTCTGGCCAGCAATTATCCTGTCTGCGTGCCTCCTAAACACTGCATACCAGATTTGTTTGGGCCTCTTCACCAGTAGCCCCAGTTATGGAGACACAGATGCTAATGACACCGTATTTTCAGAGCTGTAGAGACAGAGGGCCTCTGGCCATCAGCTCTCAAACACATGCCACACAGCCTGCACAACCCACACCACACAGACATGTTATTGATGAGCTCTCTCCTTCACTTGAGTCAGGGTGGACGCCATAGGCAACGGAGCAAAAAATACATCTTGTCTAGGTAATGTAACATACTCATAACTGTTTTTCCAGTTACCTTCACTTGTCTTGTTATTGACGACAGAAATCCCATGATGTCTCCATACGATGTTGACGTTTGTTCTCTTAGTGGGGCTGTTTAAGACTTTGCATTTCCTCTTTGGGTGCAGCGAGGAGCAGACTGACAAGCGCCTGTCACGTGGATTAATGTGTCCAGCTGGTGAGCAAGAGCAGGAGCAACGCACATCAAACCTGATGGCCAAAAACGAGAAGGGTGTGATGGAACCCCACGCAGAAGGTTTTTGAAGGTGATAGAACGATGAGGTAAGATGGAGGGGAGGAAGAGAAAGAGGGGTGGATCACTGAGGGAGAAGGTGACAGGAAGTGACTCTATAGCTTGGATACCTTCAAGGTGACTCAGCAAGACAGAACATTCCTAGGATGGATAGAGAGAAAGAGGCAGAGAGGGGGGGGGGGGAGAGAGAGAGAATTTCAAGGTGCAAAAGCTCTTTGCAGATGTGCAAATACACAGTAAATCACTCTGAGGACCTGAGGGTGCTTAAATGCTTTTTGACTGAATCTGTCTCCCAGCCCAGCGGCTGCAGAATGACTAAACCATTAACAGGAGTCTTAAGGGTGGTGGCAGCAGCCCACCCATCCCCCACTAGAGCCTGCACAACCCCAGGACTGTGCAAACATACAGCCAAACCAAAATGGCTTCCATTCAGACGGTATCCAAATGCATGTTTTGCTTGAAACCAAGCAAATGCTTGACCGGAGAATGGGTTTGTGTCACAAACTATCTATTTAGTTGTGTGTCCCCATTCCCATTGGTCATAAAGCTGCGAGTGGTATTTGAGCAGAGAGGAGTTACAGGTGTTCTTTTTAACACAGTCGCTTGAAGAAGGGAAAAAAAAGGTTTATGACTTTGCTTCTATGGCGGGTTGAGGAAACAGAAGCGACATCGGGCTTAAAAACAAGTTTAAACTTAGGATGTAATCACCTTTATAGTACAATGATAAACCAGAGACCTACACCAGCAAGCTATGCAAGCAGACTTCTGCAGACTTCAACATATCTTTCTCTAAACACCCACCGAGCAAAAGCAGCAAATCTTCAATTACAACGACAGCCAAAGTGCCGAAGAAGCAAATTGCTTGTCACTGAAAGCAAACAGCAATATTGAAATGCATCATTTTCTATCTGCAAATAGAAACATAAAAAAAAGTATTTCATTATAACAATATGTTGCACTATAAATATTAATAATGAATAAATTAAGATGCTTTTGAAACGTCATCATTGGTAGTCTGGTTTATGTTGTGATTTTAATCTCCCTGGTTTAGAATAACGTAAAAAATATATATATTTAGTGAATGTTAAGTAAGAGGTTTACTGCAGCACTATTATTCAAATGTGCAGTAATATTAATATATCCATTTCTTACCGCTCATAAATGGGCCGGGTAGTGAAATGAGAAGTAGTGAAATGAATGAAATTCTTGCAACAGTTTTATGGCTCCAAAATTACAACTCCACATTTGAATTAATTGAACTGTAACTGTTAAGCTTACTTTGGAGACTGAATAAATGTTCTTTTTATGTACGTTGTTTAAACTTTTTGAGCAGTTTAACATTAAAATGTTATAGTCTTAACATGTAGTGCTTTTTTTTCTCCTGAGACATTATCCTGAAGACAACACAATCTTCACTCCATCCCTCATTTTGCCTCCCCTGACCTTCAAATGGGAAACGACTAGCATGATTTAATGCAAATGAAGTGAACATTAATAGAGGATATAAACCAGTGGGTGCTTATAATTACGGCAGAACTTAAATCCGTGACTTTAAATGATTCATATGCATTTAGTAGTAATAATCCCAAAATGTATTCGGAAAACATTAAAAAGTTGCTTAATTTGCAACTTTTAATGTATTTTTCTGACAGAGGGGAAGAAACAGCAGGATCAGCTCAAAGGGAGACATGGAGGCTCTGCAGAGGCAGGACCGTCTGAGGCTTTCTGTTGCCTTGATTTGTGTGCTTGACTGCCCCCTGGCAGATGCAGCTGTCACTGCACTAATATTTCATCAGCTATAAGAACCACTCCCTACAACTGATACCACAGAAAATATCAGCAATATCTTTCGAATTTGTCTTATTCATCCACTAATCTTTACCGCCTGCAGAATTTGGTAGCTAATATGAAACCTTGTAAGAGGTTCTACAATTGTCAGTGAAGGATATGTGCCATCTAAAAACTCCTAGAGTCTTAGAACTTCTTCAAAAGTAGCCATAAGAATAAGCTCCTTTTCGTGCACTTTATAAAGCAAAGATCACAAATACCTACAGAACTGCTTCAGTCTGAACAAGGAACATTTGTGTTTAAATTGTGCACTGGGAAAAACATGTTCTTGAATAACTTCAGTATTAAAGCAACGGTCGGCCAGTACAAAGGATAAAGAATTACAAATGAAGGATCTAACTTGAACAATGATTTTAAGAAATACACTGCAGTATACGGGTATAAAGCAGAGTGCAGATTTTCCCGTTTCTTTCTGAATATTACCTCGCTCACAGCTGAACAGTATGTTGCATGGTATTTCTCTGTACCGGGTTGTTCTACATAAAGCCTTCCTGTTCACGTGGTATGCTAGCTGTAATTCAGCTGTGTGACTGAACTGCAGAGCAGCCCACAAAGCCCCAAGCTGCAGGGCAGGATACTGCATTACAGTACCTTGGTGTAACTAAGGGTGGCAGCAGAGCCCCTGACACAAGCCGCAGCTGACTGATCACTGCCAGACATCATCTTTAATATCCATACATAAACCAGGACCACAGAGAAGGATTTACTGGCTGACCAGCAACTTTAGCAAAGGAAGTGGGTGTGGTGGCAGACCTACGTGAACATTCTAACTTCATTAGAACCAGAATTGTTTGCTTTGTAAAAAATAAATCCATAGCCTGGCCTGCACATTTGTTGCCTTCTTTTAGGGGAAAATACACCTGTTTTCACTTTTCACTCTGTAAAAACAGTTTTGTGATCAGTAACACTTAACATTGACAAATGGATGCAGGGTAAAAAAGTACTGGCGGTGGAGGGGGGGGCAGTGCAGACGAACATGCATCATCCATTTTGCAGTGCTTAAAGTCTACTCCGTGCAGGATGACGTCACTCAACCGAGATCAGCGGTGCAGAATCAGAGCCTGTAAGGCTGTTCAAATTAATTAGCAAATGACCTTAGATTAAAAGGCGAGTCGCAGATCAGACAATGAAGTCATTCATCAATTCAATAGACAAGGGTGCCCTCGCATAATGCTGTTATGTCTATGTTCTGAGTCCACACTACCTACTATTGTACTACACTTGAGTTCATATACACAAAAGATCCTTGTGTTAATATGCATTTGGCATTAATCCATCAATGGGTATTTTTTTTTATTCATTTGGAGAGAAAATGTCCGCCATCAAGAAATCGTGTCCCAGAGATGTCTGACAGAGTGTGAGACATCCTGCATTTTAGAGGGCCTTTCTTTTTTATTTAAAAAACAAGCTATATCTGAACCATCTCAGAGAAACAAGTCAATCTCATGGTTCCACTAATATAGTCGCATGGACAGGGGATAAATCCCTGGCAGGCAACAAAAAGCAGATCAATACAGAAACCATGTAAACAAACCACAGTGGAAATGAAGTTGAGATGGACGAAGAGTAAGGTGGAGCTGGTGACCAGCGGTGTTTCAAATAAAGCACATGGCCAGGGACTGAAATAAGAATAAAGGGCAAAAAGACAGGGGGGGGCTGTAAGTGTGAGGAGCAGTGGGGGTGCAAATGAGGAGCGGGAGATGCATGACCATGAAGGAGAGAAACTAAGAGCATGTGAGGGGAAATGGGGGAAGTGAGAAAATGAGGGCGAGAGAAAAAAACGGTATAGTACAGAAGTGATTTATGCTAGTTGTATAATTTTCTACAACACTGCTCCCACCCCCTCTTCCTCTACAACTCTCAATTCCTCCTCAGTATCCAGCCCTCCCACTAGGGTGTGCTCCTCCTCACCATCACGCCAAGGAACAGTCCCTGGCCACACCAGCAAGTGATTAAGATTCCGCCGTGATGCGACTGCAGCACTTCGCAAATGGAAGACTGGGCATAATTTCCCTAAAATGCTGTTTTTTATCACCTATTTCCCCTTCATCAGCTTGCCGCACACGATTGATAGCTGATGGCACCTCTGACAACTTAACATTTTTATGGCTAGATTTATGGGCTATCTGCTCCTCTCCTTTTACAGCTCAAACTCTGTAAAAATGCTTATTTCTCAGATAAGGAGAGGGAGGGTATGTGTCTGCGTATGGAATGGGATCACACCCAGCTACATGTATGTGAGAGAAGGGCTCGTCCCACTGCATTGCAGTCCGGATCAGTGCTGCGCTTATAGGGCCTTAGGTTTACCTCTGCATAGCACCAAGTATCAAATGATGCGTCTCACTTCTTCGCATACTTCCAGGCTCTCGCCATGGCCTCATCCCTCCGATACATACAGTGCACTCAAGCATCATTAATTAGTTCCTCCTCTGGTACAATTTAAATGTCTGCTTTTCGATTCTGTCGAAAGCAGTAAATATCCTGCAGGATAACTAATTATCATTCTCAGGTGAAGACAAGTTGCTTTGGCGGTGAACACCTGAACGCCCGAGAACAAATTGCCTTGTTGAGTATTTGTCTGCACATGTTGATGCAAGTAGGATGCTTTCAGCACACTAGGGGGCTGTTGGGCTTACTGGGCTGCAGTGGAAGTGTGGCCACTGCAGGTTACCCCTCCCACCCTGCTCAGATTTACAGCCAGTCCCAGTTAGCATCTCCTCTCTGCTGCTGATGAGCCTGGCAGATCCCAGACAGATGCCCTGGGGGACTGGAGTGTGACAGAGGACGGGGGAGGGGAGCAATGAGAGGAAAAGAACAGGGGGGGAGAGAGAGATCTGATGAGATCAGTGATTCATATACACCCAGGAGGACACACCCTGGAAGGGGGTAATACTAAACATGTTTTAACTGGGCTGGCCCATAATTTATGAGGGTTGCCAAGGCTACAAGGAGCACCTTATCTCTGCATGTGGTTAGATCCAATCCATATATGAGAGGAGGGATTAATATTCAAGGCTACTGCGTGTTCACATTTAGTGGAGACCAATCTGTTGAGTAGTCAAAACCAGCACAGCGGATGCCTACATATTTCCACACTAATTCACAGGTTGCTCTAATTTTAACCACATGTAATTTTCCAAGGTGCCGTTTCTACGCTTCATGGTGTCAAAAGGAATTTATATGCAACTGGAAAACATGCCGTTCTAATGCACGTAAATGCTGCTGTCGTCCAGGCAATAAACCCAGTATGTACACAGCCTCTTCCAAAAAAAAAATCTTTCACATTCCAAGTTCCATTGTGCTTTGTTCCATCTGGAGTTTTTTTTTAATGCAACCACTGTGCCCTATAAGAGCAGATAGGTCCTTACCAGCATACAGAAGAGAATGAACATGTACTATATATGTGTATGGCCCTTCTGACAATTTTACCTTATTATTTCACCACACACATGCATTAACTGCCTCAACATGATATGTTCTTCATCCATTAATACAAAGCATTTCAAACTTGCTGTCTCATCCCAATGTGGTATTTTACACCTGATTTAATGTATTGTCTTTCCCTATGTTTTCCATCTTGAATCTGTTGATTTATGCTGTAGGCTGAAATGTTAGCATGTTTGCTGACTTGACAAAAATAAAAGTGGTAAAGTTGGTATTTGTTAATTGCCCTGATGTGTGTTACTTTTGTACCTTTTAACATTTAAGGTTGGAAGCTGTCATGTCTCTTGAGCCGATAAAAGTGAAGATTATACAGTTCTGCAAAACTAATAAATTAGGATTGAACAATGATGGGGGGGTGACACTTTGCAACATATAGTGTATTGTAGAATGAACGGAATATAGGAAACGCAAGCAGCATGAAATTCACGGTCAGATACAAAGTAAGTTTATCCTCTCCCGACAAAACAAATCCCTTCCTTCTATTTCTACTCCTGTTGGTTACCCCAGCAGCAAAGAAGTTGTATTTTTGAGTTAATTTGGTTTTAAAAAAAAGCTTGTTCTGCAATGTGACCATTGCACATTGTCAACTCTCTGACAATACTGTTTATATTGTGCAGCCCTTCCAATCTTTGTTAACACACATATTAAAACCTTGGATTTCCTGATCTAAGGTCACAATAACATTCATTGGAGGTCTTTTCCCTGGCACCCAAAACAGAACTCTGATTACTGTACATAATATGTGTTGCTTTCTTGTCTTGAGTTTAGCAGGGCTGCGTTTAACTGGCATGGTTTAAATTCTTCATCTGGAACGCAGGCACAGATCAGATTTGGAGCGCTTCTGCATCACACCATCTTTCATGTCTCATTTCAATTTTCTAAATACAAGCCCGTATTATTACAGGGGACCAGAGGATGATGACTGTGATAGAGGCCATTACAGCCTCTCAGCAACTGGGAGGCGCGCTATGATTATGGTGCGCAGAGGTTTTTCATTACCTTGTTCTCTTAAAAAGCCCCAGACTGTTGACATTAGACTGAGAAATGCTGGACGTATGTGAAGTATTCAAACAAATGTAGAGCTATCAAATTACAACATGGCCTCAGTGCAGTAGCAAAGTCCTCCTCATCTGAACACAGTTTAATAGAAGCCTATCAATCACATGATATAAAACATGGTCACTTCTAAAGAAAAAAAAGCCACAAACTGGGTTATCAATTGAAAAATGATCTCCATCTGATTAGGCGATTCCACTGGAAGCACAGGCAGCCCAATTTCAATAAATCACTTCAAACATACATGGCGTTTGATTAAAACCCATTAGCAATGAGCAACAGTGTGCATGCTGTGCATGTGGGTAGGCATGTATACATGTGGTGAGTATAAGCGTCTCCTCTCAGATTTTCCATGGTCGGCTCCGTAGGATGTTCTTCATTAGTGTGAATATTAATGTGACCAGAAAGGGGGGAAGAGGGGGGAAGAAAAATGTAGAAGGAATTTGGAAGAGCTTTTTAAAGGGGCCATTTCATCAGAATCGTTATTTTTTGCGGTTCTCTGAAGGCTCGTAACTGGCGCTCTATGAAGAGAGACATGCCGCAGTGGGGGCTTAATTTAAAACCCGAAAGGTCACTGTGCTAAGAAAGGTCTTCAGCTCAGCCAAAAATATAAAATGAGAAAGAGAAAGAGAAAGCAGTGGGGGAGGAGGAGTGGGCCAAGAAAGAAAGCAGAATGAACGGAGATCAGAGGATGCCGATTGGAAAGGGCCGACCCAGGCGGGACGAAACACGTTGAAGAAATTTAGAAAGACAGCATTATGGGAGGGGATAAAAAGCAACATGGAAAAATACTGATGGAATGAGCAGAACTGAGAGGGTAATGAACAGAATTACAATTGAACTGGAGCCGACCAAACATAAAAACAGATACAAGAGGATTTTTGTTTACTTTAATGAGGTTCTTGCAAGTCATTTGTTATACTGGCCGACATTTTCGGGGAAAAACTCTGCATCGAAACAGAGTGAAGGATAGCCAATCTGTCCGACAATCTGTGTTGGCAGAAGCACAGCCCTCCCTCCCCAAGCCCTTACTGAATTAAGCTTCCTGTGCTTGGTGCTGGACCAGAGTGCTAATGGTCAGATGGGAAATTAACTTTGCCATATGCAACTCGACACACACAATGTAGCCATTTGAGAGAAAAAACAACAACAATTTCTCCCCAGATCAGTTTTGTTTACAAGAGATGCTGACATTTGATTTGGCCGAAATGTCCATGTCATTTTGTTGGACGTTGGCCTTGTTAACAAAATTAAACTGTCAGGCAATGAATTCCCCCCCCCCCCCCCCCCACACACACACACACACACACACACACACACCCCAAAGTCTAGCAAACATTCCACAAACTAACATCCCAACGTTTCAATCACTTGTTTGTGTATCGACTCGCTTTAATTGTCCGCCGGGTTTTTGACTGCACCACATTACATAAAACGTGCACAGGAGCCTCATGACAATATCATGACAGCCTCTGATGTAAAGCTGCACGCTTTGCACAGATAAGACAAGTTCGATTTTAATGTTGCTAGCACACCAGGACGCACCAGGCGCACTTGTAAAAGAGAATGCCCTCTTTGCTTGTAAATGCAGCCGTCCAAAGGAAAGGAACGGGATGGGGGGTTGGGCCGCTGAATAAAAAGGAGAGGAATTCCACTTGTCCGTCTCTCGCAATCCATCTAGTGGATCAATTTCTTCTCCCATATTCCCAACCCATTCCCAATCTCTTCTGAAAACTAATACCTAATTCCAATCACAAGTGCAGTAAAGCATATCTTGTAAAAGGTCATCGTGTGACCTCGGAGTTCTCTAAATTGGATGCTGCTTGCCCCACTTTTCTTTGAAATACTGCGCAGCCTGGAATAAAAACAGCCCCTGTACACAATCACACCACCAGTGGGACCTGCACATCATTTTGATGTGCAGTATCACAACACAGAGTTTAACAGGATATTGGTTGTGTGTTGAGGGAAACAAACAGGAACCAGAATTCAACCCTAAAATAGAGTGTGGGTGCCCAGGAAGGCTTTTGAGATAGCTATATATACCCATTTGTGTGCGAATGTGCTTGCAATAATCAGCATGCCGGCATATAGTAGAGCATCTCTCCTGCAGCCAGACAAGGAAACTGATCAGATGGACGATCAAACACTAATCATTCCCTCACGGCCCATACCGAGTAAAGCTGTCATTAATTTTGTGGAATTACATCAAATCCGAGACATTCTTTATGTGGCCCACGGCCTGTAGACAGTTATACGACAAGGACTGCTGCGCTAAGCAGATGGGGCAGCTTGGCCGTGCATACTAAATACCCCCCCCCCCCCCCCAGTTCTCTATCTCCTCCCTCCTTCCAGGCTCTCTGTATCCGCTCCCCCTTTCTTTGTTTTCTACCCTTCTAATGCCTTTCCTTGAAGATGTGGTCAGACGACCGTCCATCATTACATCACTCAAACCACAGCTTTTCTTTCAATAAAAAAAAAATGCTTCTTATAATGCTTCAAGAAATTATTCATCCCCGAAAGAAAAATCATGCGTTGCATTTCTAAAAGCTTAAGTCTCTCGAGACACATCACGCCTTAATTTACTATGATGAGAAAATAAATTGTTTGCCGATATAAATCCTTAATGTTTGTATCTTAGATGTTGACAACGCTAACAGTTTATTTGCCTATACACAACAGCAGGTCATAATCTCATTTGAGGTTTCCTTGGCAACTGATTACAGCTGAAGGCAAGTTACAATTTATGACTAATGTGACACGTACCTGCCATTCCCTTTGAATGAGACATGTGGTACGCTATATTCAGACAGACCACCTCAGGTAATAAAACTGCAGCAGCACTCGGGGGGCTATACCATTTTCTTACATTGAGAGGAATTCCAAGCCAAGGCAGCTAGAATTTAGCAGACGACAGGGATTAAATTTGTGTGGAATAATACTACGAGGGTTTTCAGACAGAGCAGTTGGTCAATTTTTTCTATCTAATGCTCAAAAATATTGATGTTAGCAAAGTCAGTTGACACTTATCAAACGCATGAGATTAAATTAATATGATATGTATGTGTCGTGTTTAAGAGGGAGGGTTATTGACAAAATGGGTCAGCCATAATGGTTTCTGAAATAGCAGTGTCACCAAAGACAAAACAATTACTAAAACAGGTTGAAACCAATAAGAGTGCGAGTATACGATAAAATGTCTTTCCAAATCTTGCTTTTCATCCTGATCAGCTGAAACTCTTATCATAGCCCTCTGAGGTCAGACATGCAGGCACAATTTCACGATGGAAATCACCAAGTATAGGCAAAGTGGTTAGTGCTGTTATCTCACTGCAAGATGGTCACAGGTTCAAATCCAACGTGTGGCCTTTCTGTGAGGAGTTTGCATGTTCTCCCTGTGTCTTAAGTCCTTAGGTGTGAGTTTTTGCGTGAATGATTGCCTATGAACTGGCGGCTTGTCCAGGGTGTACCCCTCCCTCTCACAAGTAGACTGCTGGGATAGGCTCCAGTAGATCCCGTGATGCAGATTTTGGATTAAGTGGTTAAGAATGGATGAATTAAATCACCAAGTATTCACATTCACTGCAGTCTTTTATTGAGGCACATCAAATAGATTTAAACAATTAAAGTTTTAAAACAGCAGACATAAACCGCTTGACTAAACACGTCTGCTGTGCAGAATACAAATATTTGATTTTGCATATCAATGGTTATGAAGTTTCTTTGACACAATTGTCTGTGCATGAGTAAAGCTTCAGGGTATGTTAACAGTATTTGCCTAATAGTGAGGTTTACTTCCAAAGCCGGATCAATTTGAATGGATATGATTTGGCCTTTCACTATTTTGTCATAGTGTTCTGTAATTGTATGTATTCATGCGAGCATGATTTTCTACTGAACATATGATTGCTCTAAATCTCTGTACTAGTGTAGAGTTCTGAAATGGGAAAGATTTGGCGGTGAACAGGAAACAAGAGAAGCAGTCAGAGCCCGAGGCGTGAAGTGTTGAATGTGGGGGGTGCAACGGAAAGAGAGAGAAATGGAAAGAACATTTTTCTCTCAATGAATTTGGTCGTAATAATGTAGTTATTTCTTAAGTTTCAGTGTCCTAGCTTAAATGTCTCAGCTGCCAGGACCCGTCACAAACAGAACTTCTGCAGCAGCCGCTTTTTCTGTCTGCCAATAAACCTTTGGCTTGAAAGAGAAAATGCAGTGATGCTCTTTTTTCATTTGCACACACACACATTAGACATTCATGTCTAATATGGTGTCAGACCTATTTGTTTAAAATTTAAGAAAGAACAGTGGCAAACAATTTTAAACAAAAAGTCCAGAAAATATAATTTTAGATATCTCTTATAGATTCATGGACTATTTTATTTAACTGCATCTATGAACCCAAGACTTGGTCAAATTAATTTCAAGGACCAAAAGAATTGATGATGAACGTATGTCCAACTTTTCAGGGTTTTAAGGGAAATTACTGTCTATTTTAGCAAATACCTCTCGGACGAGCCGGGCTGTGAGTTTCCAGAGTGTTCAAATTATGCAGTAAAGTTTTATATAAAACATTTAATTGAGCATTATGGTGTAAGCAAATGCATAGAAAATGGGAATTTCAGAAAATGCACAAAGGGAAGACATGCATATATAAAATTCTCATCTTCATTAATTTTTAAAATGCAACAGTTGCACCAAATTAAAATTAAGGACTCTTTTTTGCACCTTAATTTCCCTGTCCTAAAACAAACATGTAAACAATGCCAACTGAATAAGCCAGTCATTGCAGTACAACCTATTTAATTATCCAACTGTATAGAGCCACTATTGCATGCAGCATCACTTTGCTCACACAAGCTCAGCACACTATTAATCCACTTAACACAATTTATAGGGTCTCAACATTGACTGTCTGTTGGCATAAAATTACATGAAGCATCCTTATAGTGTCTCCAACAAACTAAATTAGCCGAACTGGACTTACTAATTGAGGAGGAAGTAAAGCACTGTGTGACTGTACTGACTCGTCAATGAGCAGAGATAAATAAGCAGGCGATGGTTAGACCATCAATAACTATAATTACACAGTATGAGCATTATTGAGGCTGCAGTTGCTATGGAATGATAACCATAAATCGTAAACACTAACTTTAATTTACATGATTACACAATGATGCTTGTTTTTTTAACTCCTTAAATCAGTATAGTCGATTTAGAGCCGAACTGCCATTTAATTACAAAGTCAACATTCAAATTTATTTATTTTTAAAAGTCACAAACTGCTTTTTATGTCCAATCTAACACATTGCTCCCAGTCAATGACTGATATTTCCCTCATCCTAATGTTAACCCTTTAATTGGCCGGTCACATCCTGCGCTGTTCTGCTGTAATAACAATGAAAATCCTCACTGCACCAAGTTTAATTAATGCAAAGATAAGATGTCGGCGTTAAGCTTGTCCGAATTTCAATTTAGGCTCTCGTGCAGGACCTTAATAAAACAGTATTTTAATCTCATCTAATGCTTCTGCTGTTTTATGAAAAATGAACAACAATGTGGTCAAAAATGTATCGACTACGTAGATTCTGGTAAAATCTCAAGAGGAAGAAGGTGCATGCACTGTTTGTTACACAGGATATAAAAGAATAGTCCGCATTTGACAGGCAGTGTTTTCAGATGGTATACTGCCATCTGCTGTCCGGTTTAGGAACGTAATCATGTTGCGTCATTTGTAGACCACATATTTACTCATGTTTTGTACTTTGCATAATAAGGTACTTGTACTACATTTTACTCCATTATAAAGCTACTCAATCACACT
The DNA here is from genome assembly GCF_040956055.1 of Brachionichthys hirsutus. Classification (NCBI taxonomy): domain Eukaryota; kingdom Metazoa; phylum Chordata; class Actinopteri; order Lophiiformes; family Brachionichthyidae; genus Brachionichthys; species Brachionichthys hirsutus. Next base: position 7,653,048 of record NC_090898.1, read on the forward strand.
TTCTAATTCAACATTGTATTTCCAATACATACCATTTGATTTGACAGCTTTAGTTACCGCTACTTTGCATTTATTATAGAAAATATAATGTAATCAATATATTATGCAAGGTTAATGATTATTACACTCCGTAATTTGTGTATTTCATACTTATCCATCTAAACTCTCGTGGGGGGTTTCCTCACCAACAACGGCATAGTTGGTAGCATTGTTGACTTGTTCAAAACAGGCACTGGTCTCAAATCCCAATCCGGGAGTGAGATGGAGCAGGAAGAGCAGGGCAGACCCGGGTAGGTGAGGCCCTAGGCCCGGCCCGCTACCCTGCTCCACGCAGCTCCCAGCTGGACTCGAACCCAGCGCCGCCGAACACAGTGAAGGCTATATTGCTACCGACTATACCAGCGTGTTGGTGAGGTATTACGGCAGCTGTATTGGATCAGCTGATTGAGCCAGCCGGTATAAGATGTGCACTCTCCAGTCGTTCTTCACCTCTGCTCTTTGTGATATTGAAGGAGAGAGACTGATTTTGGGTGTGAGAGGTATTGCGTGTGTGACACTGGATTTTGATTCATGGGTTAATGTGGCTGCCAGTTTGTGTGTGTTTCTAGTTCACTCGATTCATCTCACTGTGTGTAGTTTATGGTAAGAAGTAGTGATGGTGAGATGAAGCCTCAGGAGGCATTGAACCACTCGAGCCGGGTTCATTTCTCGAAGCTTCATGTGCTCACGAAACCACCTACTGGACAAGTGTATAATGGCAGGTAGCTGTATCTGCCATAATGTGCGATGCATTGAATTTTTGTGTCTTTTGGGAATGACTATGAATGACAAAAATCAGCACTGGACAGCTCCATATATAGCCGCCTACCTATGGAGCTGTCCAATGCTGAAGTTCACTTTCAGGATCAGCACTGGACAGCTCCATAGGTAGCTGACTACATATGGAGCTGTCCAGTGCTGATCCTGAGCGTCATATGTCTCCGGGGTCAACATGTCAGCACATGCTGGAAAAAACAAAAAGTTCAAATAACTTTCAATAGTCACCTCCAGCAGATTATTAACTTCCTGACTGCAGCGTGTTGCTATTGTTAGTGCCATGTTGCTGAATCTTTCCGTTTGATCAGTTCACTACTTAAGTTACAAACATTGCATATTCAATTGTATAGTTGTAGAAATATATGGATAGATTATTGGTTATTATAACATAAATCCTTTCAATTGATCAAAACCACACTACTCCATCGATCAATAATCAAACTTATTCAAGTAAATATGAAATAATAAAGAAAGAAAATTACCATCCAACACAAGTTATGGCATTAACTTTGTTCAAAACTAATATGAGTCACAAATGGTAAAACGTTCACATATATTTTACCGTTGTTTTGAGAAATCTAATTGAATAAATGACGTTTTTTGTACCATAATAATTCATCTTAATTATAATATTCTCTTACAAGCTTATCAAAACAATGCTATTTACTGCTTTCTTTCTTTTATAAATAAAGAAATACAATTAATATTATGCAGAATTGAGTTCAGCCTTTCGGCCCGGCCCTCCAGAATATTTTCTATTTCTCATGTGGCCCCATGGAATAAATAATTGCCCACCCATGATTTCGCCAGAGGTCTATCTAATCGTTGATTTTCTCCACGCACAACCAGATCTGCATTTCTATTGGTCAATCTCCACAGCTCGACCGGTCACAGCCAATGGCCTTCAAGTGCCGTCACACTCTCAGGGGGAAGATAACATCGGCAACAATGTAGCGTCAGATTTCCTCTTGTACCTAAACGTGGTGCTTTGGGGGTTGTAGTTTTCTCCGCCTTTGATCGGCGTTGTTACGTCGGCGCAATGAACTACAACCCCCATAATTCCGCTGCGGCTGCGAGACTGTCACATTTGTGTTTTGCTTTGTTTTGTTTTTTTTGTTACGGTTTTGTGTTTGTGTGGAGCAACTGATCCCGAGGAGGAGAAGATCTTAACGCGCGTGATTCTGTAGGGTTTTTTTTTTTACGCACGGACTTGTGACTGCGATCTGACAGAAACGCGAGGGCGATCAAGGTAGGACAGGACGACGGAGACGGAGGACAGACATTGTGTGCGCAGATGTCGTTTAGTATAGTTAACAAAGCCTGTTATTGTCTCCTCTGACGCGCACTGTCCACCGTCCACGTTAACTGCGTGGACGGATGATGAATAAGGAATTAAAAGGCTCGGATCTGCTTCTTAGAACTTTGAGAGAACGATTGCCTGCATCGACCTGCGCGGTTTTCTTAACGTGCGACTTTTGGGGCCTCCAGCCTTGAAGCGGTGTAACGTGAACCCGAAAGGCTTCGGTGCGCACTTTCCAGGATCCTCTGAGGAATCTGCACCATTTCTATTTTGTATTTACGCTTCAAACGTTTAACCCTTAATCTTAAGTTCCGAAGGGTGTTTCACAAAATAGAGAACTCCTCTTCCCAGCAATTACATTGGATAATACCGGTTCCATGGCGATTCATATTTAACTATTGCATGCTGTCGTGCTGGGAGAGTTCATTGGACTTGTGAATGTTCTAGCACTACAGGACACATCTGTCCTACAGTGTTGTCAGCAGCCAACCCGATGTTAAATAAATCATGCTTCCTGTAAGGCAGTGGTCCCCAAACACCGGGCCGTGGCCCGGTACCGGTCCGTGAGGCATTTGTTACCGGGCCGCACAGAATGTGCGAATTTTTTTATTTATTATTATTGATTATCAGTCTGAAGACGTTTTATTTTGAAAAGTGACTTCTGTGCGTAATGACGCAGAGACGGTCTCGGTCACGTGATAGGTTAGTTTGTGCAGATCGAAGAGTTTGAGCCGTACTTCCCGACCACCTAAGATCGACGGACTTCAAAGGAATGGATCCGCGACCCATTTGTGAACAAACCTGGTGAATCGAGCCTGTCCTGCTTCCATTTCTAACTTCCTGTCTTTATGAAGCGGGATTCCCTGCAGTGAACGTAACAACGTTCCCTCTAAGGTGCCCTCGTGCGTAATTACGCACAGCTGATACGGTCTTCACGCAGCGAAAATCTACGTTGCGCACACGAAAAAAAATCCAACCTAAATTGAAAATAACAAACACGTAAACATTCATTCCGTGCTATTTCCCACTGAGTCAGTGAGTGGCCGGTGACTGGCTGCTCCGGCTAATGATGAGATTCATGTTTTTACGCATCTAATAGACGCCATTGTGATCGGAGTTCCAGAACTCTCTCGGGACCACAGTACACACATCCTTTGTGTGTTCATTTTACCTGTTTTATTTGTTGATTTGTATCACTTGTTTTTATGTTATTTATTTTTATACTATTGTGCATATTAAGCAGAATTGAGTTCAGCCTTTTGGCCCGGCCCTCCAGAATATTTTCTGTTTCTCACGTTGCCCTGTGGAAAAAAAAATATTGCCCACCCCTGTATAAGAGAGTACATCTAAATGTGTCAAACCTGTCCAGTGGAGGGCCGAGACACTCCAGGTTTTCTTTCCAACCATCTCTCCAGCAGCTGATCTCGCTAATGAGTTCCTTCTCTCCAATCGGAGGCGTTGATAATTACAATCACCTGCTTTAATAGCCCGCTGGAAGGAAAACCTGGAGTGTCTCGGCCCTCCACTGGACAGGTTTGACACCAACCTGAGCCCAATGTCAATAAAAGATCATCATATTCTAATCTTAAAATATGGTTGGCAATGCCTGAAATAGCCCTGGGGACAAACGTGTGTCAGTGTTCATGTTGCTCAGAGGTCATGCCCCCCCCCCAAGGTTTAGTTCTGGTGTCTTCTCAGTGTTAATAATATAATGGACACACTCAAGTTTGAATGCTGTGATATTTTACCTGTAGGTGCAAATACAATAAAGAGAGGCTGCGTTCCTGAGTTCCTGCAGTGTTGGCCATGGAGAAGACTTGGACGGTGGAGTTTAGAAACGTGGGCTGCAACTACTTCCCTCAGAGCAGAGTCGATTGCCACTACACATTGAGCTCGCAGAACAACTGGGCCAGCAACGACTGGATAGGGCTCTTCAAGGTACCGTCGTTAACCCGATAACTGTTACAGAGATCAATACAGAGTATGCCACTGCAAAAATAACAGTTTGTGCACGTTGCCTTCCCCAGGAGGGATGGTCGTCGGTGAAGGACTACCACACGTTTGTCTGGGCACTAGCCCCAGCTGACTATCACCAGGGCGTGGATGTGAACTGCTGCGTGCACTTCCACGGTACTCATGTCATTGTGTTTGAACTCATTTATCCCCATCATTGGCCATAATCCACACGAGTAAAGTGATGAAATCTGCACACACACACACACACACACACACGGAAAAAAAACCTTCCCGAGGAGATCCCTGTTTCTGTCTAATAAAGTGCATTCCTGAATCCAAAGAGGTTTTTTTTTCAACCTGAAACAAGTAAAGGCTAATATTTATTCCTAAATTAAAAGTATAATTTACTCAGATTACTCTGCAGAAGATGTACAGTATATCTTAGCTTGGTTTCTGACTAGAACCCCCCCCCCCCCCAGTCTCTGCTGTCATGACAACACATTTATGTTGAGTGCAGGTGAGTCAGCGGCCCCAGAGCCTGCTCTGACTCCTCATTCGTTTCTAGCAATGTTTCATTTCATTTTGTCCTGTCAGCAGCAAGTATAAGGGTGATGCAGTGTGAGGGCTGCAGGTGTGGCACTGACCTCTAATGTAGTGACTTATTAGTGACTTAAACATGTTGTCAATGTCATTCTTTGTTTAGAGAAGAGCAAAGGAAGGAAAGTGTAAAGGAACCGCTGATGGGTTTTTGATTTAAAAAGAAGGTTGCCTGCTCGGTGACCCCAGCTGGTGCTGGAAGTTACAGTGCAGCTCATAAACTTTGCTGTATGTCATTCTTGCTCTGCCTGCCCCATCTGACCCCTTTAGTGTGTGTGTTGAGAAACAGGAATTCCAGGTAAATCATTCTTAACCTAAAGCTCTAGCCTGTGTGAGATAAGGATTATATTAGATTACCTTACTTTATGGGCCGGATGAAATCAGCAGCTGCAGCTGCTCTCTGGTAAAAATGAGAAGCAGGAGGCCAAACAGCATCAGGTCCTTTACTGTAGGTTTAAGGGTGGATAAAATGAAAAAAAAAAAAGAACATATGCATATATAGAATATGTTTAATTGAAATTAAATTTAAAGTAAAGTCACTTTAACGATCATTTTGTCACATTGTCCATGCTAATGAATGTAAGGAAACCATAATAGGATGCTGGTATTTGTATATAATGTAACATTTGAGAATTCATTTTTCATAAGTTTATTTAACGTTACCCTCTTAGCTATGTTGTGAGTTTAGCCCAGCAAAAAGCAGTTGAGGCAGCTGCAGAACAGTTTTATTAAGATATAGAATGTGTTTAACTTATACAGCAGGTTGCTAAAAGCTTAACACGCCTTTAGTTTGCTCTTGTCAGAGAAATGCAGATGATGTCCGTTAGCGATTCCCGATATAAAACAGCCCCCCCCACTCTACTCATCATTAATCGAGATGCAATGGATTGGTGGATAGATCACTTTTAAAGGAAGTAGTAAGTTCGAATGATGCACATTTTGAGCCTTCGGAAGATTAGATATTTAAACTTCAGTTTAATGCGACGGTGCACCTGCTTCTGATCCCACCCGAACAGACGGGACAGAACTCGATTTTTTTGTTCGTCCCAGAGTAAGACTTTATTTGTTTTGAGCATCACGGGAGCTCGTAAAGCTTCTGCATCATACAGGATGATTGTGATGGCCTTCCTTACCACGACTGCTAGACAGTATTACAATGTTAAATTCTATATGCAAATAAAATCCTGATTTAATTTTAACAGTGATGTACAAAGTAAAACAATATTTGAGCTCCAATTTAAATTCTTACTTTTGCCTGAATCCCGGCTGCAGGTGTAAACTGTTCATGTTTCATGTTCTTTGAGACAAATTCAGAAATATAACAAAAGTCCGTCTGTTTTCTGATCATTTGTAGCTTCCTACCTCCCTAAAACTGGTTCCCAAGAGTATGAGTTTGTCTACATTGATGCCAAAGGGGAAGTGCGCTCCCGGAGCTCCAAATTCACTTTCTGCACTTCAAGGCCACTCGAAGATCTTGTGACTCTTGAGGAGGAGCCTCATGGTGAGGAAGGTGGCAACGGCATGTTGGTGGTGGTGCCCAGGGCTGAACTGCTGCAGGTAAGTTTGACAGACACAGACCGACTGGATAAGGTAGTAGAGGGAAAAAAACACCAGGGACACCATGACACTTCCCCCTGTCTCGTCAGACTCGGCTGCAGGAATGCTTACAAGAGCGTGCTGAGCTACTGCAGATGCAGGAGGCGGCAAACAGGCAAAGACAGAAAGAAAAGTTGGAGTACAAGAAGGCAAGGGAGGCCTGGGACAGGCGAGCAAAACAGCTAGAAAGTGATATCGCCAGGCTGCAGGATGATCAGAAGCAGAGTCGGGAGAAGATCAAGATGATGGAGAGGAAGCAGAAGGTGATGTGTGGATCGAGGCTGTGGGCGGGGCATGACTTTGATTGAGGACCGTTTATTATCATTTCCATACTTTTCTCTGCTATATCTTTGTCCTCGTCGTGTCTTTTAAATAAAAAAAATCTGTGTAGTAATTCAATAAAACGTCTGGCTTGTTTTATTAAAATGTGAAATATTTATACGTGGGTAACCGTTTCTAATGTCATGATAAATCAGAAATCCTCTTAAAATTAAAAATGTATCTGGCCTCTTAGGAGGAGCAGGCGTTGGGAGAATTACTAGCCCAGGAGAAAAGCACTTTATTGGAGGCGAGAGCGGAGAGCAAAGAGCATATCCAGGAGCTGGAGGATGATATCAAAGCCCTGACTCTGAGAATTGTTGAAAAAGAGACAGAGTTGGAAAGGTATGACATTTTCCTCTTTTTTACTTTTATGCATCCATCGATTGCGAGTGACATTCTCTCTATGCAGGATGAAGGAAAGGGCAAAGAGGGCCGGTGCTCAGAGAAAAGACGACGAAGGCGACAGGAAGCACCTGCAGGTATAGTTATTACACAGAACGTGCCGGAGATCACATCCCGGTATCTCTGTTTCTCGTTCCTGCCACACGTCCTTCTGTCTCACGATCCGTGTCATTCGTTCACGGCTTTAAGACAAAGCTCGAACAGACGGAGCGCGAACTCCGAAGTCTGTCGAAGGAGTTCCAGGGCCTGAGGAACTCGCTGGCCCAGAGAGACACGAGTGTCCTGCTGCTCCAGAGCACCATCACCGCTCTCACGCAGAAACTCACCGCCGCCCACCGGAAAGAGGTCAGGAGTTTTGCTTAGAATATGCTACTCAAGCTAAATCCCGAGATGCAGCATGTTTGGGTTTTAAATACGTTTCAGCAAGACTTGCCTTACGAAATAACTTTGGCATTTCAAATTCAACGTCAATTACTTTTCAGGAGTGATATTTTGCACCAAAATCACAATTACATAAATGTAGCCAGCATGTGGGATTTTTACTCCCCCCCCCCCCCCCCCCCCTTGTATGATCAGGCGGAAGGCGAGGAAACTCTGAGGGAGATGCGTAGCCTGCGGGAGCGGCTGAACGCCAGTGAGCGCGCTGCAGAGGGCTTAAAGAGCGATCTCGGTGCCACGGTCACCCAGAGGGATCACCGGCAGGCCGAACTGCACCAGGCCCGTCTGCAGGCGGCTCAGCTCACCCTTCAGCTGGCAGACAGCAGCCTGACCCTGCGAGAGGGAAGAGCCCGGTGGGCCCAAGAGAGGCAGCGCCTGCAGCGTACTGCTGAGGTGACGTATCATCACAACTTGTACAAGCTGTAATGCATTTTGAAGTCTAATGTGCACCCCGCCTCTCGCGCAGTGTTTGCTGCGTTACGCTCCCACAGCTCTCCCGAGTCGATGCGTGAGGCACGTGTGTCAATGTCATTATGTGTGTGTCATCATCGTGGCAGAAGGACCACGAGCACCTGGAGACACTCGACGCAGAGATGCAGGGGATGGAGGACAGGCTGCAGGAAGAGACGACGGAGAGAGTGAAGCTGGAGGTGGAGCTTGGTAGAGAAAAGGATTGCAACCGGGTAAGAAGACTACCAGGGGATTACTACAGTCAGCGTTTCCTGTGATGAGGAATTTCAGCAGCTAAATATACATTTATATATATGTTCAAATACACATCATGTTAATGTTTTGCTCTAGATCTTCTTATGTACAAATGAGAATATTGGCATTACTCCAACATGCATTATGTACGTAGAAAAGGTACAACTATTCCTTTATGCTCCCCGTGACCTCCTCTGTGTTCGACCCAGTTGCCACGTTCTACTCACTGAGATGGTTCTGATGCAGGTTCAGCTGTGTGAAACCCGCCGGGAGCTGCAGGAGCTCAAGGCCAGTCTGAGGGTCGCGCAGAAGGAGAAGGAGCAGCTCCTCGCTGAGAAACAGGTTGGAACCACGTTTGAGTCGTCAGAGGGGACATTTAGTATCTGTGTTGAGGACGTGTGAAGGCTCCCGGAACGGCTTGCATGGATTAATTAAATTGCCACCGTTTAATCCTCATCAGCTCACAGCTACTTCAATTATCTTGTAAATTGTAGTAGAAATGTATTTTACGACCTCTTCCTCTCTGAAGCTCCTGATTGCCTGTGAGTGATGGTTGCTTTTCTAACTCTCTATACCACGGGTGTCAATCTCAAGGCCCAGGGGGCCAAATGTGGCCCTCCAAGTCATTTTTTGTGTGGCCCACGAGAGCTGTGTGCAGACATTTGTTTTTGTAAAATGCTGCATCTATCACATGTTCTTAACAGCCCACATTTGTTGGTTGTACTGCAGTTCTGCACCTCTCAACTGTGACAAAAGAGTTTTGAACAAAGTTAATGCCATAACTTGTGTTGGATGATATTTTTCTTTATTATTTAATATTATTTGATCAAACGGAAAAATTCAGCTGTCCAGTGCTGATCCTGAAGGCGAACGTCAGCACTGGACAGCTCCATATATTTCCGACTACCTACGGAGCTGTCCACTGCTGATCCTGAAAGTGACGTCTTTGTTCTTTATCTTGCCCACTTCGGTTGGTTTTTTTGGTTTGCGCATGTCCATGACAAGACAAGGTGGTGGCTTTTTGGTTTTACTTTGATTTTGTATCGATTATCTTTGTTCCTGCGTGATGTTTGCATTTGAATGGAACTTTTCCACATTATTGTGTTAATTTATTCCCATCACAAACTTTGGTTCGTACTTATGATTTTTCTCATTTACAGTATGGCTTTATCTCTAACAATTTTTAAGTTACAGCCTTTTAAAAAAAGTGATATCAAAACTGAATATTTTATTGTAATTACTGTGGCGGCTAAAGAATTAAATAAAACAAATAATAGTTATTTAACAGCATGTTAAGGAGTAGTTACATTTATTTTACATTAAATTACATTACATTCTTTTACTGTTACGGCTTACATTTGGCCTTTGGAGGGCAAACATGATGCTAATGTGGCCCTTGGAGAAAATGAGTTTAACACCCCTGCTCTATACTGATAAAGTACATTCATGGAAGCCTGCTGAGCAAACAAATACCCAAGTGCAACTTTGCGAGTGTTCCAGGTGTTGGAAATGTTCCCGTGTTGTCTTTTTTTTTTTAGTAGTAGTAGTTATTGTGCAATATAATTTGTTTATAGTGTAATATAAATCAGCGGATTTCAGGGCGGTCGGCGCTGCCGCTGTTAAACTGCCTGCAGAGCTTTTGTTGGCCAAACACTGGCGCATTCGCCCGGTGCTCGTTTGAGTAGATGATCGATGTTTTAAAAAGATCAGTGCGCGCCTTCATTTTAACATCTGCAATAGGAGATGCAGAGCAGCATGTCCGAGGCACATCATGAATTAGACAAATGCTTAAATGCTTACTGAGCAGCAATAACAATGCGCGTGGACTAGCAAACGGCGTGCATTTGCTTTATAACCACTTTCTGTGCTCTGAAGGAGTCTTGACGTTGCGAGGCGGTTGCTGCCCTGCCCTGACGTTTGACCTGATGGCTGTATTTTCCCCTGCAGGAGTTGGTGGAGTGCGTCTGTCAGCTGGAGCAGAACCTGGGAACAGTGTCCGGAGTCAAGTGGAGCTCTGCCCCTCTTGTCTCTACAGGTGAATGGAGACGCACATTAATCTGCTGTACGCCCCGGAGACGGGAACGATAAGACCCCCAACTATCAGCTAGCGGAAACACTAAATATTGTTCAGTGGCCTACGCCGCGGTGACGGGAGCAGTGCTCCGAGGAAAAGTGGCCGCTTCTCCTTTGCTTAATGTCGCTGTCTGACAGGGCTGTCTGGCAACACGTCATCCGACTCCGAGGATGAAAGTCCAGAGGCTCTGCAGGCATTCCGTCAACCAAGACCTCTGGGACACTACAGCCTGTGTGAGCAGGGCGAGCCTGATTCCTCGCTCCTCGTCACTCCTCCTCCCTCCCCAAGGGAGGTGGAAAGGGGCACGGTGGTCATTAACCAGCCAGCCCCGCTCTGTTCGCCACGCCAAGCTGGCACCGACGCTCAGTCGCACAGCTCCGATTCGGTGAGACTTGCCGTTTATCTCTCAGCATCGCCGTTAAAGTGACAATGAGCTGGTCGCCGCACAGACCAGATAGACACAAGCAGAGGGTCGTTTGATACAGACAGTATCTCCCAGAAGCAATTAGGCTGCTAATCGGCAAGTTATTAGACTATAATGGCTGCTGGACAGTGGGTTAATTGTGTGTGTGTGTGTGTGCGTGTCTTTAGGAGGAGGAATCTGATTCACTTCAGTGTGGAAGGCAAAGCTTTGAAGAGGAAATGGCACTTCTGCTTCCAGAGAACATGGATACTGTTCTCAGGTAGAAACCTCCTCCACATACACACATGATCAGACACGGAACATGTAAACACGCATGATCAGACACGGAACATGTAAACACGCATGAACAGATACGGAACATGTAAACACGCATGATCAGACACGGAACATGTAAACACGCATGATCAGACACGGAACATGTAAACACACTTTCACTTTGGAAAAACATTTTACATTTTCCCTCCGTTTCTATTCATGGAGGCATTTCAGATCAGGATTTCTACAAACTTCAAGGTGGTATTCTATTCACTCCGCAGAAGGCTAAGGATGAGGAGATTTCGCCCTGGCCCGTTCTAAACTCCAGCAACGTGTCACATTTTAAGAGCTTGCCATGACTTCATACTCGGAGCAATGTGAGAATCATCTGAAAATAGAAGAATGAAGTATTTTCTCTCGTACTGAAGTGCAGTACTTGGAGGAGTCTACTTTCTGGTGTCACTTGGAAAATGTTTTCAAAGTGTACAGCAAGAATTAAAAGGTTGCTAATGCTGCACAGACACATGCAGCCAGTTATTTATGGTGACAGGGTGAGTATGGCTGGAAGATTGAAGTTTTGAATAGGTGCTCATAAAAGAAGTTGAGCCAGGGTGAGGCGGCAGGAAGGGGGGGGTGGGTGGGGTCTGTGTGAGACAGAGCCGGGGCAAGATGGGAGGACAAGAGGACAGATAAGTTGACAGCAGGCTGTAGCAATGATTTACCTGAGGGGTGTACCACAGTCACGGGCCAATTTTCAGCATCATTAAAGCCCCCCTCTCTCTCCCACTCATCTACTCCCTCAGTCTAACCTCTTCTGTCAGCCAGAATGTGTGTTTCTTCCACTTTTACACACACACACACACACACACACACACTCTTCTTTGTGTCCTCCAGTGATCTGACAGACACCTCATTGTGGTAGCGGTGGACGTCCAGCCATGGAGCGCGATCCAAAGGAAAGGAGAAGGAGGAGGGTGGGGACGTCCTCGGAGTTAATATGGCTCCACGTTACAGCTCACTCACTACAATGGCAAAATGTTAATATGCAATTTACATCCTTTCAGGCGGTTTTTGTTGTTAGCACTGTCAAAAGTTCTTCGGGTGGCAGGTCAACAGCGTCTTTAAGACTTGTTGCACAGTCGACATTTGAGGGTTTGCAGACAGGCGGGAGGATTCCTGTTGAATCGCAGTTTTATTTCACGATGCTTTACGACGGAGGCTTTCTTGTTTTTTACGACATTAGTGATTAGGATTCACGGCAGGCATTGTAATTATGATTTATTTATTGCATTTGGGGGTTTTTTTGCAGTCGGCCCACCTCTGTTGGAAATCACAGCAAAACAACCTTCCAGCATTAAATTCTCCAGACCGTCTTCAAACATCTACTCATGACAGCGTGGAGTAATGATAGAGCGCCACGCTGAAATTACACTGCAGCAGTGGAGGGAACACGGCGGGGATGTTTCTCCTCCATTTGCTCTGAGCTAAGATTTGATGTGCACTTTCTCGCACGCATTAGCGGCCGATTGTTGTCATGCGGCTGCTGTTAAGGAGATTTAGCGATGCAGATACGCTTTGAGACAGGCAGGCATTTAAGTAGAACTTTTATTGAACGGCTTGTGCATAAAGTCTATTAAGATAGATGCCAGGTGTAAACGTTCTACCTTAATAACTTCACATCATCGTTATTGTTGAATTAATGCTTGTAGCCTTTTCCCACTGTAGATCAGCTGCAGTTTGTGGCTGGCTAATGATCCTGGATTTTACTTTTCATAGCTGGTGAGATGAAATTTACCAGCAATTCTATTTCACATCCATGCATTTCTAAATTTGTGTATAAAGTAATGAAACGCTTTAGGATCCTGACATTATGACACCAAACCCACGACACTATACTGCTGAGTAAAACTCGCTTCATACCTTTTCACCATTACTGTGTGCGTTTTTCATTTAGAATTAACTTGAGTTACGTTGCGATGAAACGGTATTGAGGTTTAGTTTGAAAAAATATATATATTTTTTTTTTTGCACAACTGCTTATTGCAACGAGTGACAAAACTTCCCAGGCTTGGCTAAGATTTGCGAGACGCTTTTCGAAGCTTGATTTCATCTGACGTTTCTGCACCCTATTTTTTTTTTTTTTGCCGAAAATGTTGGAACTATGAATACGTAGCAATATGTAATTTATGTCCTTTCATCTTAATTATCATCCGAGTGTCGTGTTTATTCGTTTTGTATTTGTTTATCTGCTTTCAAATACTCAGTTTGACGTTTGACTTGTATTGCTGCAAGACTTTATTACTAAGAAATGGTAATTATACCAGTGTGTTGAGTTTAAGCCAGAGCTGGAAATCTACAAATAAACCGATTTTAATGAATGAAAGGAGTAAATGTCCATCCCGTCTTCCGCCTCGTGTCCGCCGGTATTCAGGTGGGATACGTGTTGATGCTATGTACTAGAATGAATGTTTTTGTGGAGCCTGGCATTCTTTCCCAGAAGACAGACAGACAGACAGATTCTGGTCTCCGTCGTCTTGGTTTGTGCTTGTAAACTGACTTTAATGTCTTTGGATGTTGCAGTTGTTCCACAGAGAGCTTGAATACGAGTTACTCCTCGTCAGGACAGTCTCCCATTGCAATAAAGCTCTGGTGGTTATGGTTTGTTTTGAAGTTTTGTGTGTGATAGTTATGCGCACCCTGATGTATTTTCTTATCAGTCATGTAACAGGGTTCGGGGTGGGGTTCTGCACAATAAAAACGCTTTATGTATCCATTATTGAGTCTGGTGTGTGTTTTTCTGGCCAAAGATCACAGTAATATTTTGATCCTCGCATGACATTTCACTGGTAATTAACTACACCGTTTCTTTTTCACACGGCTGTATAAGCTATATTCCCTCTTGGCTCATTGCCTACTTCAGATACGTTTGGATTTTCTCTCCAGCCACCTTTGCCTCTCGCAGTCTGCTCAGGTCTCACCCTCTCATCATCATCATCCTCCTCATCCTCGTGCCCCCCCCCCCCCCCCACGCCTCCAGGCGCTCTGCCCTTCCCTCTTCTAAGCACTCCCTCCATCTTGAAAGTCTGGGGTGACGATAGCTAATTATAAAATCAATGATGCTGGGCTGCCTAGTTTACAGCCCCCTCTAAAACCTTAACTGGGAAATCACTGAGGGATTGATGACTCCCTCACTCTTTATCTCTTTTAATTAGAAATGTAAAAGATATGAAGACCCACAGGCCAGAACACATCTCCTAGTTTTTATGACTCGGACGCCCGCCTTTCCCCAGCTCTCTCTCTCCCCTTCTTCTTGTTTATTTCATCTGCCTCCCTGCTGGCACACCTTCCATTCTTACTCTTGTCACAGATACCTTTAGTCGTTTCTGCATCACTTTCTCTATTACCCACGTCCCTCCCTCCCCCCTCGCACAGGGGCAAGGTGTTAAATTTATGGTCTTTGCCCTTAAAAACATTTCTCGCCTTCCTCTCACCTCTCTCCTCTTCTCTTGACTGATTCCCAGCACTCCGTGGATTTGAGTTTTATCCTCCTGCACCCTCAGAGGAGCCGGCGTCTCTTCCTGCATGATGAAAAGAATAAGGTGCTGCTGCAGTTTGATTACGTTCAACCCAGAAGATGCGCCACTCCGGCATTTCCAAATATTCAAATGGTTTTCTCTTGCATTCCGCACTCATGACCTACTTTTATGGCTTCGTTCCTATCTGTTATGAATAATTTATTCTTTGCAGCAAGAATATTAAAAAGGAGATTTTAGCTCTTTATTAATTCAGTGTAAAGTTATGCACCCCCCCCAGCGGCTGTGCATTGCAGAGCTCTATCATTTCTTGCTTCACATTCCAAGTAATGGTCTAATCAAGCACTGCTGATGTGGAAGGATGAGTACCGTATATAGAAAAGTTGCCTGGCTCCTTTAAATTCCCCCCCAAGCACACCCAAACCCTCCCACATGTTTCCATGGTAACATCTTCCCAGGATCGGTATATGAGGCCATTTAATTGTAGCTTGTAAAATAGTGTATAATGTATGGGTCTTATTTCAAATCCAGTCTGGTTCTATTGATCTGTCTTTAATGATTAAAGCAATCCTATAATTGATAGAATCTCATCTCTGTTTATCACCCACTCCTGATTTGTCTTTCCCAAGGTTAATCATTAGTATCACTAAAAAAAAAGAGGTGCTTACAATGAGTAGGCCCTTTACTAAGAGAATTCCCCTTTATCGGGAGATCAAGAGTGATCAGTGACAGCGATGCTGCTCGATGTCTGTGATCGACGCATAACTCTTAATTCTATGATGTGACAAATCTGAACAAGTTCAAGGCTATCACAGGCTTTCATTTCACTCTTCTCTAATGTCGTTCCCAGTGCACTCGTCGAGTTTGTGAGAAGTTCTGACAGTGTTTACGTTTCAGTTTTCAAAGACCATTTAATAAAACTAAGGATCAAAGATGGGCTCATCAACATCTTTCTGTTCCCTTGGGCTAAAACAAGAAAAGAGTAAAAAATTCAATGCTTAATTGTTCTATTTATGAAAACATGAAAAGCATTTTAGAAAATCACAACTTTGCAGAGACAAATTAGATTTAGATGTTTTGATGAACATCACTTACTATGTTTAATGTAATGTATTAAAATGATAAAAACATTTAACTAAACAATTCATAAAACAGATTTTCAATCACTCTAGTCTGACTGATTTTTCTGCACATTATCACAGACACCAGAGTGAAAAATGCTTTGCAGAGCTTTACCTGGTGTCCTTATTCGCCACGTGGCTGTGATTTATTAGCCCCTGCAGACCCCACGCAGGGGCAACGCTTCTGCTGTTGCGGCTCACGAGCTCCCTCTGCTGACACGTGCCGTGAAAAGAAAGAACCGTCCAATCCTCTCACAAAAGTACTTTATTGTGCCTCTTATTGTTTATATGGCTTTTCTTTGTATGACAACATTAAACATAAACAGAGGGTGGACAAAACCCTGGCCTTGTTGACAAACAAAACATAAAACAACATAATCTCAATGGTCTGGCTGCGCTGCCGTCATTTACATCGTGACAGCCCTGCAGATAAAGGGGACCAGGTCACCACACAAGCGTTTTTGTATGATAGCACCATGCCAAGTACATTCACCCAATGACTGAAAATATGTTAAAGAACACACACGTGACTGTGCACGTAAACAGACAACGCAAAATGAGAAGGCCTGCCCATCCTCAGAAGATGGGACCTCTACACCGCTACAGAGTGTTCATATTGCTTCAACGACAGACCGTAGAAAAACCTCTGTCCCGTAGAACGCCAACAGAGACATTTTGGCAATGAAGAATCGATACATGAAAACATCCCCCCCCCCCCATGGCCCCTTTAAGGAGATGTGGGGATATACACAAAGACAAAATGATATAACGATTTTTGGATGAAAAGGCAGTTTGCTGCATGGATGCCAGCACAAGGGCAGGGCAGCGAGGACGATGGGTATGGTGATGAAGATGAACTGCCCCCCCCTCTTTAGGAGTCAAACTGGCATCCACGCTGTTTTTCAGACTTGTCACCCTATATGTACACTCAGAGGGGCTGAGCTCATCAAAACGGAGTAAAGAATACACACATAAATATTGCCTGTTTCTAGCTTGCCTGAGAGCAGCTAGGATTTGGTCCTTACTGAAAAGCCCTGAGTCTGATTCAAAATGTCTTCCATGAGGATTCCTGCTTTTGATTTGCATATGTCTTTGATCCTTCCGTTGATGCGTAGCGTTGCTACTGGGCGTGGATGTTTTTGTGCCTGCTGAAGGAGTGTTTGTCTGCTGACATCATTGGAGTGCTCTCGTGACTGATGATTGGATTCTGATGTCATGCCGTTTGAACACGCCAACAAAGATACAAGCTCAGACGGTAAACTCGACTCTCAGAGGCCGGATGTGCCGTTCTTGATTTAAGTGCTACATATACAGTGGAAAGTGTAAAATGTCGGCCCGGGCACTTAATGCCAGGTTGGCACATCCGCTACAGCTGAGGTTAAACTGAATGGCGTGTGTGTGTGTGTGTGTGTGTGTGTATACTGTGTTTAGGATTAGCTGTGCGAGCACTCTGCTGTGAGGTCCGCTGGAGCTCGACTGGCGTCCCTGCCAGTTGAACTCAAACTCCAAACATGACTTCTCCTACCTTTGGCACAAAGATACTTATTTTCCACATTGACAGCATTAGTTGGCTGCAACAAGAACAAAATAGGATAATGCCAATCCCTGATAACAGAAACGGATTAAGTCACTGCAACGTAATAGTCTTCTGGGTTGATTATCATTGACATCCACAGTGAGCCAAAGTGCCCAGAAAGCCCCAGCTACGTAGCTGCTAAGGAAGACCCCGCCAGTTCTGAATACCCTCCTCTCCCTCTGAATATCTTCTCAGGAAAGCTCTTCAAAAAAAGAAAAAGAAAGCAACACACACATCTACAGAATTCATATATAAAACCAGAATAACAAATAAAAGAAAAAAATATAATCGTATATATAGATATGTATGGACTTAATAAAATGGAAAAAAAAGTTACATTGAAAACAATACTCAAAAGCAACAACGACAACAACAAAAGATAAGCATACTCGATTTGGTTTTGACCTGTTTGTTTCTTTTTGTGATGCATCAGAATCATCTACTCGGTTCTGGTGTCTGGTTTGGCCGATCCGCTATTTTGATACAATAAAAAAAAAAAAAAAACAGTAGGGGGGGGGGGGGGGGGGGAAGACATTTTGCTTTCTCAAAGAGGTTATATTCTTTTTTGTCGTGTGAACTGTCCCCTTGGCGGTGCCGCGTATGTTTTTACCGTCATCTCTCCTTTATTTTTCTGTAATTCGCTTTTCATGGACCTTTTGGCCTGAGATAGAAAGTGTCTGTACACATAAGGCTCCGCTGTGGAGGACACAGCCATTCGCAGGAAGGAGAGAGGGAGGGATGGCCAGCATTTTCTTGAAGAGGAGGTGATTTTTGGTTGTGTGTCTGTGTGTGTCTGTGTGTGCTTGTGTAGTTATGAAATGCTGTGTTCACTGTGCCCTCCCCGCAAGGCCTTTCCTCGACCCATCTACACCATCCAGAGCCCCCCAGGGCTCCCCTTCGCTGTCCGAACCCCTGTCTCGCTCTTCATCCCCTCCATCGTCGTCGTCGTCTTCGTCCTCCTCCTCCGGCGATGGCTCACTGCCGTTTTCCGCGGCCCAACTGTCCTCCTCATCCTCAGCCTCCTGCTTCACAACCAGGGTCGGTGGTGGGGGTGGGGGTGGTGGAGGAGGCGGCGGGCTGTCATTGCTTTCTGTTTGATCCTCGAAGGCCTCTGGGTTCTCCAGCATCTCCCTGATCAATGGAGGCATTGGCCCTGGGATTTCCAGCTTCAGAGTTATGGCTCTCTCTGCACCTGGAGACAAGAAAAATTGTGATTTATATAATTAGTACTTATGGATTATAAGACATTGTCTAAATCCAGGGTATCAAAAAAAAAGAGCTTATTTTAGGACAGGATATTTGTGACAGCAGTCAGGCTTTTAAAGAAAAAAAAGAAATGAATCCAAATCCTAACCTTTAGTGCTGATGCCCCTGAGGTCAGTGATCTTCATCAGCATGCGGGGGAACATGTGAGGCTTGTTGGGGCGACGGCGGCGGGCATATATCTTCAGAGCCTCAAGTAGAGGCTCTTGCAGCTTATCCACTTTCTGGGGCTCCTCCAGATCCATACGATCTAACAAAGAAAGCAGGTAGTAAATAATTAACTTTATTATTCAGCAGAAGTTTTATTGCTTAAAATCAATGTCCTTATCAAAACTCAGTATCTAGCTCTTTCACTTTGTATCACTAAGAAGTTACACAGTTGCTAAGATGTGAAAGCTGCAGTACCTCCACAGATGAGGCAGATGGCGCTGAGGAGACCAGTTTCTGTGTCGTCCATCTCCAGGGGCAGAAGCTGACCGGCAAATGCGAACACCAGGTCTGTGAGTGGTCCGAAGCCGGCGTTATGCATCTGAGTCCGGTTCAAAGTTAAGCCATCTGAGAATGTCATAGTGTCCTGTTCTGGGGTGTAGCGCGTGCAGATCCTCAGCATCTGTGAGCAAAAAAAGAGGTGGAAATATTGTAAATACTGAGTAACATATTGTGCAAATGTGATAAGGCAAAACTTTCTACATCACCAACATAACCGCAGTGACTTATTATACCTGCTCAAAGGGCTATTTTACTTTTTTAGTATAATTTGAACAAATCCAAACGTATTACCACCTTTCACCAACAGATGTCAGTATTCCCTCATGCGTCATTTGCATTATTTGTAAGAAAATGGCTCTGCTGTGAGGAGAAGCGAACAAAATCATTGGTTTCCTCACCAGTATGTCCAGGCAGGCTGACTTCAGTAGAGTGATCTGGTCAGCGATGGTGAGGGTGGTGAAACCTGGCAGCCGCTTGGCAAACTCCACAATCTTGATGATACATTTGGTAGAGAGCTCACTGAACTTGTCCCATAAGCCCAAATCCAGCTGGACGCGGTGGTCTGAGCTGGAGTTCTGAGGACACAAAGAAATACGCAATCAGTGTGTTTTTACAGAAGTGGTGTAAGATCCTGTTTGCGTCAATGGTGAGCACGTCGGAGCCTCGCAACGCATTTACATTTTACATCCATCAAGAGGGGGGAAAAAAAAATCTATTTACATGTTGCATCAATCATTCTCAGAGGCCACACAGAGGCCTTAATGGGGAACTGAATTAGTTAAACCACCCCAATGTTGAGAAAGCTACGGTGAATTTACGTCTTCACGCAATTTGAGCCCTCAGTGATGACATAGGCTGTTGCCATGCATAGTATGAATGAACCGTATTGTAGGTTGTGTGTGTGTGCGCGCGCGTCTTACGGTGGTGTATTTGCCCAATTGGCAAAGTGACGGGAACGTTTCTTGATGGGCTTTGCTGACTTTGTTGACCAACTCCTCGAGCTCCCCACTGAGCTCGTAGTTCTCTGGAAGCACCACCTCCTCCTTCACATCCTTCTTTTTCTTGTTTCGGTCATTACGCACAGCTACGTGGAGAAAGATGAGAAAACAACACCGTTAGAAAAGGGATTTCTGCACGCAAAATCTGTGTTCATGCTGTGTGAGAAGTCAGGCAGTGAATGTTCTACTTCTGTCTGTGAATTATCTTTATCCATCACGTGCAGAAACATTGCTAGCACCCACGCTCCAAGTCTATCACCAACAAGGAAATCCATGCTTGAAAACTTTTGAGGTACTTCTACGCAGTACTTCTTTTATCATGGCACAGACATCGACTGTCACTGTCTTATCACCTGCTCTCTCCCTTGCCCATCTCTCTATCCAATTGACCCAGTGTGCATAAGCCAGTCCTCCACTCTTTCCCTCTGCATCTCCTCTCCCTCCTCCTCCTCCCTTACTTTCCTTCCTCTCAGGATATCCAGTAATAGCAGAGGCACAATGCGATCCCGGTCTTAAAACACATCCTATACAAACATTATACTCGCATACATATCCCACAGCCTCTTTGACAAGCAGGGGCACCAAACTGTGTCTTTGATTCAGCTAACAGCGTAAATTACTGCAATTACAGATTTTTTTGTTAACACTCAAAATGTAATTTTACGCTGAGCTGCTTGATGAATGAAAGCAGTGTCTGTACAGGCCAGAGGGTTGAGCATTTTGCGGTGAAACAGGAAGTCAGGACCATTTTATAAAGCTGTTAGTCATATGATTGGTCCAGTTCCCAGCCTCACCCTGATCACCATCCCTGGTATGCTCATCTACACTCTCTCTGCTGCACAGTTTCCCAGAGTCTCTGAGTGAGGTTTGAACAATCAATAAGTACGTACTGTGTGATGCAGGTCAGATACTAGGCATCAACTCTTATCAACTGATTCTCAAGGTCTTTAAACCAGGTTATATCATGCAGTGCGCCTTGATCCATGGTGCAGTCTTGCATTTGTGTGTTGATATATGTATTAGTAAGCGTATGAGAGTTAATCTCCTTCCTCTGGAACGGTCCAGGCCCGGGACGCTCACCTTCCTTGGACATGCCGACCTCAAAGCACTTCTGCAGCCTGCAGTACTGACATCGGTTGCGTGTGACCTTGTTAATCTGGCAGTTCTTGTCTCTGTGGCAGGTGTACACCATATTCTTCTGGATACTACGTCGGAAGAAACCCTGAAGCAACAACATGAGAATAGTAAGACACAAAATGAAGAGGCGAAGAGAGGGAGATGATTCAGTGTCAAAACACAAAATCAATGACGGTTTTTTTTTGTTTTGCTTGAGAAAGGAATTCTTGCATTTTTTTTAGGCCCCCTCCTCTAATTTAATCAAAATAATTTTAATATGCATGCTAACATTATCTGATCTTCATGGAAGGGCAATTCGCAAACAATTCCTGGAACTGAAAGTCTGTCATAAATCCAGACAAACCACAGCTCAAAAGCATCTGGCAGGTTCTCCTCACCTTGCAGCCCTCACATGAACTGACACCATAGTGGTATCCTGAGGACTTGTCCTGGCACACAAAGCATGGTTTGTAGACACGAGGCGGGGGTGGTGGAGATGGAGAACTGGGTACCATCTCCTCTGAGCTGGTGCTCTGAGTCTCCACCGCTATAGACAACAAAAAAACAAAACAAAAAAAACAGCACATGAGCAGATGCTTTGTTATAGATCATGGTACAACAGCTACTTTGAGTCTAATGCGACAGATGTAGATGGTGGAGTGCGTTTCGTCCAGTACAGCGTAGTGTGCCGACAGTACTTCTGTTACCATTTGACTTGCAACGATGTGTGACGGTTCAGTTAGGTAGCATTTCAACTGCAGGTGGACTGAGATATATTTTCATGTATTTTTTTTTTAGTATGACTTTCTGTGGGATTAAGTGGGTAAGGTAAGTTGACAGGAAGAAACACAACCCTCTCAACTTACCCACCCTAAGGGACAACACTTGAAAGTTGTAATTGTTTCATGTGAACACTCAGAAATGACAAAAGGACAAATACCTGACTGCAGTCGGAACCTTTTTTTTTTTTTTTTTTTACAGTTGGTAAGAAAGCACATTGTTGAATGACAGCTTCTCTGATAAAGCCAGGCAACGGTAAGCTGTTGCAGCGTCAAGGCTGGCTCTTCCTCATTCCACAGACTGTCAACAGCCCATGATGACAAACAGAATAGATGCATCTCAAACTCGCATGCACGTAATCTTGATGTGAAGTTCTCTTTGTTTGTTTGTTTGCATTAAATATTCCAGAACAGATTTGGGCTTTTGTTTTGTTCGCATCATATGGATTCTGTACTCAGAAACAAAGGCTGCTGCCACACATGGTAGCCTGCAGAAACTCAGACACACATGCTGATAAGGTGAAGTATGGAATCCATATGCTGCGCATACACTTAGCCAACAGAATCATAACTTTCACCCTTGGTTACCCTCAAACTTCAAACCCCCAACTCTGCATCCCACAACCCCCCCCAACAAAAAACCCTATTTTCTCTTGTTTCCTGGCCCTAAATTCCACAGCACAGCCCTGCCAGGTTTTAATAGAGGCCTAGGCTCGTAAGGCGGCCTATAAAGGCGGTCCCATGGCTGGATGGAGGCCCCAGCTCGGCTGGCCGAAACTTTATTGGGACTCGGTCACCTTGGGCAGCTATTCACACCACCAGCTGTAGCTCCCAGCCCATAAAAAAAGCCAATCATAAAATAAAAAACAGGGAGGCTCTAAAATTCAAACTTTTACTGCCCCCAGCACCTTCAATGGAAAGCATAGAGGCCAGGCCTAAACTTAACCTACAGGCCCCCCTCCCCTTCTCTCACACCCAGGGCTGGGGGGGGGGGTACCCCACCAGCTTGGCTTTTTACAAGAGAAGGGAGACTTCAAAAAGAAGAAAAAAAAGAGCATAAAAAAAGGAATTTGAGAACGGGGCAGATGGGGGGAGAGGGGAGAGTTGCTCCTGAGGGCAAGTCTTGTTCAAGACCAAGCTGACCATTACTGCCTGCTACAGCTGACTGGCCAGCTACTACCTCATTAATGATAGTACCAGAAATATGCCAGACATTTTCATTTGCTTCCTGCTGCTCAGACATCTGCTTTTCATGTGTGTGTTTTTTATATTTGGTAATTCAGAATCCACATTCAAAGTTTTCGTTTTGGCCTTGTACTTTTGCTGGATGAAAGTATGTTTTCCGTTTGTTTTTAGAGTGAACCCCAAGCCAAATGTGCAAATCCATCTAAGACCCGAAGTTTATTCCTGCTTGAATGTTTCTACAGCAGTTCACGCATCTCCGTGGCCAGACTGTAACAAAGCAGCAGGGTGAGTGAATGGGAGAACAGAAACCCTCTGGACGTGCCATGAACCTCTGTGTTTATGCCATAATAACAACCAGCAAATGAGGCTTCAGACCAAGCGCTGACAACCCTTCAGAAAAGGACAAACCATATGTGGCGTCAAGTAACGAGCACTGACTGACGCCGTCTAAAGAAAGCGAGCCAAACAGGAAAAGGCCATCCTGGAGAAACCTCAAACAGCGGTGAGAGGGAAGATACACCAGCCTCCGTCGTCACGTTGAACCTGGTCCCTGCTGGAGAACATGATCCCCCCCCCCCCCCCCCCCCGCGCCTTGTTCAAATCTACTGCACCACTTACCCTAGGGTGCCACCGTGGGAGAGGGTCCATTCAGACAGCCACCCTGAGCCCCCTTTACCCAACTCAGCTCATCACTGTTTAGAAAACAAAGCCCTGTGAAATGAGAGGCCCTCCTTATCAGTGCTCCGAGGCCTGGGGGCCATTTGCATGACAATCGCCACGCAAAAGCCTGCGAGCTGATGACGGACGTTTGAGATGAGATGAGCAGGATAGGTGGCTGGCTGCTGTTGTTGGGGGAGGAGAGGAGGGTAAAGAGAAGCAAGATGGAGGGATAGTTAAATTAGTGGAGGCCACTGTTAGTTTCCTGGTCAATATCAGTTTACACCCTAATCCCCTCTCTCCACGCACAAGTGGCCCCAGCTGCACTGACGAGGCCTAATCCCCAGGTCACGCACAGAAGAGACTATTCCAATGGCTACAATATACGCGTAGGGACACAGGAGGATAATATTCACTACCTAAAAGCAACATACAATAATCCGCACTCCCACCACATTTCACTGAAGTGCTTCAGCCGGAGAGGAAAGCAGTGTTCATCATTCTCCACAACCTCATTTTGATGTGAAATGTAACAACGCATGACAGAAGAAATAGCTGAGGTTTTCTTCAACTAGGTCAATTATATTTGAATTCTAGGTCAAGTCAGTTGGGCCAGCCTTACGCCCCTTTAGATGTGGCAGATTATGACTGAAAAAGTGATTTGATCATGTTATACCAGTAAGGAAACTGGTAACCGAAGACGCCCGTTGCTCACTTAAGTGGAATGGGGAAAGTTTCTAACGTATGTGAGCAACGGCATGACTGTGCTGCTTGTGTGTTATGTTGCAACACACTTCTTTTAGAGGAGCAGCATATGACATTCTGGCAGCGTAACAACTGCTCTTTCACAATCGGCCTGCAGATTTGGTCTACGTGACTTGTTGGTATGATTGAATCTCAAATAAGACGCTGTTCCAGAAGTCTAGAATTTGCGTGCTGCATTTACTCGAATGCTTCTTCACCATGGGTGGTGCCCACTACTATACACACACACACAGTATATTTTCCACTGTTCCCCTGTCATATAATGTCATGTGTCTTTTATTGTACTTGTACTAACTGCAAGCACAGAGTTCTAGGATCTCTAACTTCACAATATATCCTGCAAAGTTTGTTCTTGTCAAAGATATTCAGAGCGTGTAAGACTCTGATGCAGGGTGTGAGAGGGTGATCACAGTATGGCCCACTGTGAAAAGACGGGGCAGATAGCGGTGGCAGAAGGGGAGCAGATTGAGAGAGGATGGTGAGCAGTGGGCTAGAAGACTTGTTGGCACCCTCTGTGTGTGCCATTGAGGGCATCCATTGGCCTTCTATCCAAAAGCACCACAGAGTGCTCACTGAAGATTTCCATGGAGAACTGGTCTTTATGAAAGAGGAAAAGAAAGTACCACACCCTTGTCATTGGTGCCAGCGTGTTTCACTCTCCTTCTCTGTTTCTCTGCCCACATCTTCCCGCCATCCCTCGGAGGCTTCTGCTACAAGGTCCCACACAGCAGGCCTGTTTCCTTCCTCTTGTCAGTATCGGTCTTTCCAGAGGATCTCCGTCACTGCTTTTGGAGCCACTTCTGTGTCCCTTTTTGTTTTACCCTCTTACATGTGCTCTCGTTTTCCCACAGATTGAAATATACTGCTGCTGTGTTCAAGCTCTGCTGCACACAGTTGAGTCGCCTGCGAGCTCTTAGGTGGGAGGTCTATCAAGTCTCCATTGTGTGAGTTACACAAGCGCCACCTGACTGTAATTGAGAAAGAAACTGTATATTGTAGAGAAGTCAAAAGCTGGGGGGAGGGAGGGGCCCAGGAATGCGCATGTGTTGACAAGGAAGGGGAGGGGGGTACACCTTCATTAAGGGTCTTGAGCGGTGGCAAAGTCTTTCAACAGCTGTCAGAAAGCTCATTACCTGGGCTCCACAGACAAACACATTCACACACACACATGCCTGTAAAGAGGCCCCGCTGGCACTTTTAAATCAGGATCTACGATAAAACTAGGCTGCCGACCAGGAGACGACTCAGGTATGAGCGGTGAAAAAGCACCAAGCTGGCGGGAAATTGTACGAAACCAGACTTTAACACACAAACGCCACCCTCCAGGAATTTACACCCTTCTGTCAGAAACAGCAGAAACTCCTGACGCACAGAGAGACGGACACATGTGAGTGCACATTATGAATATTCATAATCTGAGAACAGATGTACCATATATATGTGGACTAAAAGCTTTGGGCATGTCTTTATAGATTCCAGTGTGTTTTAATGCCACATCCTGGACTTCTGAGTGGGACGCAATGTCTCCCCCGCACGTACTCTTCACACCCCTTTACATAGAGCGTAGAAGCAGAGCAGAACAGGAAAGGCAGCAGGTGGGATATATGCCTGTATCCTCGGGGCACATTTTAAAAAGTGGAATTACCCTTGCAGTCTGGTGCTGCTCTCAAAACACCCTTTCTTCTTTACAGCACCTCATAAAGGGCCTTTTGATATTTTCTTGATGGAGTCGGCCAAGCCAACATTTGGCAGGCAGCCCCCCCCCCCCCTTCCTGCACAACACAACCTTGTCGAGAAACACACAATTTGCTTCAAACAAACTTGCCCACTAAGCTGTCTGTCCTCCATGAACCCAGCAAAGAAGTTTCCTCCAAATATGCATTTACAAAAGCTGATGACAGAGGCATTAAAGAGGGAGGGTAAACTCAAGGAAACATATTTTCAATGAAAGGATTCTAGTCAGTGAGCTTTAACGGTTTGAGCAGGAAAAGGCGAACAGTCAAGTCCAAATCTGCGGAAAAAATGTGCGCCTTATCCCCGTGGCGAGCTCCAACAGACTCTTCATCTGTCCACCATGACTGGAGAGTGAACCCAAACCTGGCAACCTGGCGCAGTCTTGGACCATTGATCGTGTAGAGAAGACATGACAACTTATAGGCAGTCAACCAAGGAAGCAGACAGACGGGCGAGGTGAGGTGAGGAGAGAGGAGCGTTATCGAGGCAAACCTCGAGTCTTTGATCCTCATGTTGTTTCTCGTCCTCCCAGACTTCCTCTCACCATCTGTAGCCCTGACTCTCTCACCTGTCCGTCTCTGGCAAAGCCACCAGCGCTTGTTCAATTGCTATTGCTTCCTCTCAACAACAATAGAAACCTACAAAAGTAGAAGTAGCCCAGCTGTAGCTCCCACCTCGCTCAGTCAGAGGAAGTAGGAGAAAGGAGGATAATGTAAACAACAACGGTCCCATTCATTGTTAATCGTCGGGGGGAAGCACAGCAGACCAAAGTGTGCACTCGGAATCATATCAGATTAAGAAGAAACTCCTGCATCGAGTAGCTCAGGGGAGCAGTGATACATATCACAGTTTTTACTTTTACTTGGCAACCAACCGCTGACAGGTTACCCAACTCTGTCTCTAGGCGGAGGCTGTCGAAGCGCTGACAGGACATTCAGACTGGGCCACACAGTGATTCATTTCCTCCTCTCGCTGCCTCACCATGGGTGGGAGGTTTCGTGTGAAATCAATGTAGGGCATTGACATTTCACTTTTCAGAGAACACAAATGTGCCAATGAGAAAGAAAGCAATGTCCATTCAGTCAGTTCCCATAAGCAGCAGTGCACACTGAACTTTTTCAGCATTCCTGAACAAGGCATAAATCAGCCCGAGCTGCCCTTAACTCCTTTGCTGGATCGCTTCCTGTCTCGCTGGCTGTCTGGCTGGCTGGTTTTCGCTCAATATTTTCTGGCAAATACGAGGTTGCTCAGAGGCACTGGGGATGATAAATTCAGGCCAACTGAGAATGTCTACAGCTGGTTCTCCTTCAGTCACAGGTCACACGACAATGAAGACATACTGCAGATTCAGGTCATAGCTAGTCGAAGAACAGCATGTGCTTTCACCCGCAGCAATGCATGCCTGTGTGCATGCCTGTGTGCATGCTTGCGACTCCCTCGTAAAAAAGGTGGTAAATAAGATATGGAGAAGCCTGATTTTGTTGCCTTATTGACAGGTTGCAGCAGGGACTTCACACACAAAGAGCCAGTATGTGAACGGCAACCTTCTGAATGCAAACCAGGGTATGAAAGGAAAGATCATTGCCACCCTATTCAAAAGACATAAAACCAAGAGCCAACTAAAACTATTAGAAGAAATCATAAAAGCACTGTATAACGTTTTATCTGAAAAGACCGGTCTCAACACACACATCACATCTGTATCCCCACTGGCATTCATGTTTTCTCCGTAGTACCAACGTATCAGACAAGAAAAGAATGCACAGTATTAACTGGTAAAGACAGAAGCCATGTCTGCCCCCCCTGATGATTAGAACAAACATACCCACACACAGATGAAAGCATACACAAATGAGGCCATGGTCCATTTCTAGAATATTGGCCACGGCAGTTGCGCCTACACATTGACAGAATTTGACTAAGCTCCAGGTGAAAACACAGCAAACTCCTTTCCATCACCCTCCAAACGCTGAGCCCAGATAACGGCCGTACTACACCAGTCACACAACTCTCCCTGCCAAACACTGTGGGCCGCATAAATATAGCCCATTCACACAGACAGGCAGCCAGGCTCATCTGGACTTCTAGCCCCGACTTGGCTCTCAGAGCCCCTCGCTTCTCATAATAGAAAGCCCCTAGCAACGCTCCAGCCAAACTTTCAATAACACTCGGCTCTCACATGGCTCCGACCTGACATACACACAAACACGTATACTCAACAGTACATTGCGTGCCCACCAGTGAAAAACTCTCACGTGGTTGCTCGCACAAGTACAACTCGCACAGACAAGCGCCAAGGTGCATACTCATATACAAACCGCCTGCCAACTACTCCTCCCTTTGTACAGGGGGAAATGTGCCTGTCAGGCAAAACACTGTTCTCAGTAAACAGCTACAATAGCAGCAGCCAGACAGGGGGTGTTAGGGTGGGCAACCACAATACCTCCATGACAGTAAACTATTGTGAAAGAACTTTCACAAGTTGACATTTTGTACTCGGCTCATACAAATAGGCAAACTGCTGGCACAATTGCCAGCAGTTTGTGTAGTGACTTACGCCTTAAATGATTCACCTAGACAGATATGTAAATGCATAGGGTCCAAGGTGACAGTTGATGGGTTTCATTTACAGCGGTGTGACTGACACCACTGAGGGAGCCATAAGATGCTATTAGAACAGAGCTGGATTCCAACACAGGCCTGTGGAATCCAGCCTGCCATATTGTCTGTCTCTAGATTTGACAGCAGTCTGAGTGCCAGCCAAAAAGGCATACATCCATTTGACACATAGCCATTCACATAGACTGCTGACACACAAAATGTGACAGAAGCTCATATTTAAGCAACAACACGTGAAATGGGCTTGTGGAAAAACTCTAAAGCCACTACAGGAATTGCAACGTGGTGGTGTGCTATTGCAACACGAGCAATCCTCACACTGGATATGGTTTAGTGCCAACTAAATGTTTTCATTTTGTAATGTAATATTGTGGAGTAAAATATGAAAGTATCATTTGATTAGATCCATTTGCATTAGCGTAGCCGTACGGGGAGGCGGCGGCTCACTGGGTTGGGCCTTGGGCTGGGAAGCTGGAGAAGTCCACCGGTTCGAGTCCCGGCTCAGACGAAATGTGGAGTGTGGCAAGTTGGCTGGAGAGGGGCCAGCCTACCTCCAGAGCACTGCTGAGGTGCCCTTGAGCAAGCCCCCCCCCCCCCCCCAACTGCAACCCATTCTCTCTCCGCATAATAGGGCCCCTATGCATGTGTGTGTTTCAAGGGGCACGTTGTACTAGGGTGTAAATGTCATTTTGTTGTATGCATTGTTACAACGACAATAATAACAGTTTTCAGAGACAGGTGAAGGTATGTCTATTTGGCCTATCAATTACAATCCGGTGACCTTGGACCAGTTGAGTGCTTAAGCTGCTTTAACTTCGCCACATTCATTTGACATTATCATGAAAGGATCAACCAGGTTTATGCATATATAACAGCACTGACAAGTCCTCATTAGAGCTGAAACCAGGGTATTATAAGTGTCATTCATTCCCCCCCCCCCCCCCCCCCCTCTCTCTCTCTCTCTCTCCATCTCACACACACACACACACACACACCCCACCCCCTAACCGAGATACCTCTATCTATTACAAGTCCTGCCCCTTTGGGCATTCTAATCTTTTAATTGAATCTTTTGTAATTGTAATGAAATAACTGCGGACCTTCATCAGGGAGAAGATGATTGGGGCCAGAATGTGCCAGCGGTCACAGAAAGCTCTTATTTCTCCACCACTGCTGCCAGGATATACCCCGATTTCAATTAGCTTCTAAATTCACATTTTAAAAACACATTAAGGGAAAACAAAGAGGCCTGTTACTGTGCACACGTGTTTGTGAGAGAGACTGCACACACAGTGACGGATTACTGTAGCAAATCTACTACCGCCGTGTCACTCTTTTTTATGCATTGACTGTAATCATCACAATGGGTGTCCGAACAAGGTTCTAAAAGATCGAACTACCAGTTTGTTTTGGTGGGAAGAACACACACTTCCACTGCCTCTGACCCTTGAGAACTGCTAAGTGTAATTGCCTCATTCTTCCACACAAATGAACATTGACACAGAGGGGATTGGTCTGTACAGGCTCCCTCTCAAATGGCTTCCCCAGCAGTGGACTAATTCAGTTCACATTGACGTACGACTGAATCTGTGTCCATTATCATGATGCGCAAGGCAGCTCAGATGTAGTAGTCGCTCCACGGTAGGAGGCACTTAGGAGCACGACACCAGGGCAAGACGGTTGAAAGGGTCTCCTTTTCAGCAAATTGACAAGGCCACCACACATGATGTCGATCTGACATTGGCCAGGCCATAGCCTCTGACTAACCTCTGACATTGAGGTCTTCCACTTCTGAACAAAAAAAAAAAAAAAAAAATGGAAAACTGACCACACTCTCTTTAGTCCTTTGACTGTCCCGGGGTAACGGCCAACAACAGTGACACTAATCACCACAGGGGATTTATTGCCACAGCAACTGATTCTGTGCGGGACTGAGAAGGCGGGGGGGGTGATTTGAATTGTGTTTTCCACAGGTTGTCAAAGAAAGCAGATGTTTCCTGACAACATTTTCATGAAATTCTTTTTTGTTGAATTTGTTGTTTGACAGCAGTTAATGTAACTCTCTTCACAAGCCCAGACACTGGAAGCCAGGCCGGTCCCTCTGTCGCGCAGCTGGTCCAGACTAAAACATCCATTCATTAGCCTCATTTATGAGGACAGTGAAGGGCAACCGCTTCAGCAAAGAGAAGCATTATGGGCAGCCTTGTTTACAAAGGTTATTGAGCACAGAGGGCTTGAAACAGTACACCTCACCAGCCTCCACTGCTCCGCTCTGCTGGTCTCAGCTCCCTCACCCTCAAGGCAGTTTTTTTTTTATCTCTTTGATTATCTGGAACAAGAGATCCAAAAGAAAAATGTACTAATGGAATCTGGAGGCCTAATTTACATGAGCATGTGTGTGAACTGGTTTAAAAGGAGAGGCCATGGAGACCTGATTGATTAAATAAACAAATCTCATCTTGTTATCATCAAGGCTCCCCTTTCTAAGCAGAGCAGGCTGGGTTGGCTGGAGACCCCCCTGGCCTCGGCCTCCTCTGACAGGGCATCTGTCTTCATTAAAGCTCAGCCAGTGTGCATGACAGCCACTGAAATGCTGGTGTCTTCACGATTAATGAAGACAGATCACACCCCCACCCCCAAGAGGCAGTAAAAGGGAACAAAAAGCAGGAGGATGAACAAACAGAAAACTACAAAAAAAAATTAAAAGCATCAAAAAAGAAAGAAAACAGTTTAGCTGTGTCCCTCTGCTCTGTCGCTTCTTGGATTCTTTGGTTGTTTTCCCACTGTCATATATGGTTTGTGCTCTCCACACCTACCTCCTACTATATTGCGTTGCATTACACCCCCCCCCCCCCCCCCCACACACACACACACACACACACACACATTTCCACTCTGACATACTCTCTCACAGCGGTAGCAGCCCCCTGGAAGTGCATGGAAATGGACCACAGTTTTGTTTGTCCAGACACAGGTCTGTTGTTGGAGTCCAAGCCTTGTCTAAAGTCAGAGGCGGAAGGAGGAGAGAGGAAAAATGAGAGTCTGACAGAGGGGGAGAAAGAAAGAAAAGAAAGCCAGCTATAATGCAAGCTCTTCAAAGGCTGCGTATGCATTCCACATTTTAATTTATTCATATCCACTTTCCCACTAAATAATTAATCTACTTATTAATTCATGTCTATTTGGCTCAAATAGCATTATGCATCTAGTATCCAGGAACCTAAACAAACTAATCACCGATGAGAACTTTGAACATCTGAAATGTTAACACACATTTATCAATAACTTTGCATGAGACATATATTGAAAACTAAACCTGGGGATTCAAACCCACACTATGAATGAGGGACAAACCACGCATGCATTAGTATCCAAAGCATGAGGGATGTATCTTCCTCTAGCAACACCTTTCCTCTGTTTCCGCCCATCTGTGTATACTAACAGCTTTGTTTTTTTTGTATACAACATGCAAGGTCAAACCTTGGTTGGCTAACACTGTCACTGAAACTCGACTCCATGTGTACAGACTCACAGCTCCATCATGGACAGACGTGCCATTTCACAGAAATGAAAACAGACACACGTTTAATATCATAAGAGTTTCTTTCAGATGGCTGAGCAGCTCAAACTGGCTGTGGGCTATGCATGTGTGTGTGTGTGGGGGGTGGGGGGGGACGGGATGGGACAAGAGGAGACTGTCCTGGTCTCTTCCTGTGTTGTCCTGAAGCCACTGACAATAGCCCTCTAGCTGTTGTATCATAGTCAAAAATCAGACAGCGAGAGAGAGAGAGCAAAAACAGAGCAGCCATTATTGTGTCATACAAGAAAATGCAAACAGGATGCCACTTACACTGAACGCTGGCACTGCCCGTCCAAGCGAAGGGGTCCAGCCCCGCAAAGAAGGGGCTCGCCTTCCGCAGCATGCACGCACCACGACTGGTGACATCATAGAGCTGACGGGGGCCCATTCCCAGAGCCTCCATACAGTCAAACATGGTAACCACCCCCCCACCCTCAGCAGAAATCACTATGAGCCCTCAGTCCTTCCTACGTCCTGCCCTGCTTCCAGAGCTCACGTCCCTCGCCGAGGCAGTGACAACAAACTGTAGCAACAGCTAGCTGGATCTGCTGCGTCCCTTCCTTCACCCTCTCTGCTATTCTTTCCTGCCGATGCTGAAGTTTCCCTCGTGCCCCATCAGCTGGAATTCTGATCTGGTTCCTGCCTGGCTGAGATGGCTCTCTACTCTCTCTCTCCCCCCCCCACCCCCCCTGGCTCTTGGGTGAGCTGCACACCGTCTGCTGTAACAGACCTAAATAACAGCGGCTCTTGCTGAGCCCCAGACACGGCGGAGTGAACTAACTGCCTCGGCATGACGCTCTGAGAAGGGGCGGAGAGAGAGAGAGAGAGAGAGACAGAGAGAGAGAGAGAGATCCAAGCAGTGGGGGGGGAGAAGGGAGAAAGAGGGAGGCGTGGGAGGGGGGGGCGTCCAGCACTGGAGGAAGAACTGGTCTGGTTAAGGGACGAAACTCTTGCGTTCGTCTCTTGTTTTTCTGTCTGTGCTGCTTTTTGTGTTTCATATTTCAGTTGAGAATGCGAACAAACAGCCCCCCCCCCCCCCCCCCTCCCATTCATGTCCCATTCAGATCTGGTCCCTGTCCCTGCCTGTCTTTACATCGCACCTCCCCGCCCCCCCAATTCCGCTGCAGTAAATACGAGCCCCTTCCCCTCCCTCCTCTGAGCCCCGTCTCTAATCATAACCATATTAAAGTCCAGCCCGGCCGAGTGAATATTTCTCTGCGAGTAAGAGAGCCAGAAAAGGGGGGGGAAGAGAGAAAGAACATTGTGCTGTGGTTGAATCCAGAAACCAGATGCCAGGGTAAATCCCTCCCTCCTCTCGGTCGGTTTGAGGGAACAGAAGATGGGCAGTTCTTTCTGTCTCTCCCTCTGGAAGTGTTTAACAGTGATGAATGAGGGCTGCTTTGCTCAATCCTCGCCTTGCTCTTACAAAGACAAATGCCCCCAATATGCAAACACGCCATGTGCTGGACACACTTCGCACCGGTTCACTTGACCCTTGTTTGTGATTTATCTCCGATCAATAAGAGAATTGCGCGGAAATAAACATAGATGCAGATGTGGACTAAAATGATATCCATAACAAGAAACATAAGTAAAAATCTGCCTTCCACATGGAGCCTTTTTTTTTATCACATGATGTTCTGTATAAAGCTAAAGCAATTATATTTAAAAGATAACACTGCCCTCACAGTGACAGTAAATTTCAAAAATAATAATAAATCAAAATGATCAAAAAAAACAGCCTGTCAATGGTATGACTGTTGCTCAGCAGACTGGGATAAAGCAAACAGGCTCACATAATAGAAGATATATGATAATAGAATGGCTTTCGTCTGTGTGCCCCACACATTCATTTCATCCCCCCCCTCTCAGACCAATACAAGTGGTACAGCCCAGCAGGCAAAAAAGACAACATTTCCTGTCAATCTGTGCTGCTGGCTACGGTCTCCATAAACACACAGTGCCCTCCTCCTCCTCCTCCTCCTCTTCCTCCCCCTCCGCCTCCTCGACTCCCGTCTAACACGTCAGTCTCTTTCCTGTCTCGTGAAAGAAGCCATGCTTTCACATTTTGGGCCCTTCTGAATGATTTTGATGAAAATGTTTATTGATCTAAAAGCTATTGGTTCAGATGAGGCCTTTTGTTTATTTTCTGAGGCTGGAAAAATTCACACAAAGTCATACGAACATGTGTGCTGTTATTCCTCAGACACACGCTTCTGGTGCTTTAAAATTGAGCATCGGTGGTTTTTTATGTTTCTGCTGTCAGGTCATAAAAAGGAAGTTTTATGACAACATGGAAAAAACAATGAGGCTTGATAAGAAACTTTTAGCTCAAAGTTAACCTCATTAACCTCTTGTTGTTATTTGTCCCTACCCATTTACAAAGGAATGGGGGGGGGGGGGCATCTGATCTGGATGCATTGTAGATTAAATCATCACTGCCTCGAGTCACATTTTTGTGATTCACAACACTCGTCCGTCGCCTCCTTCCTGTCCTTATTTTCCTCGCGGCTAGTTTTATACGACGTTCTGGAAACTGTTCTAATCCCCTTGCGTTCGCATGCTCTATGTAATAACAGTGTTGTTTGCCAGAGCTGCTCTCTAGACCAGCAAGCCATCCAATAATCAATTCATAATATCATGTGCTCATACTTGCAGCTCTTTTGATTGTAAAGATTTATGGCCCCCATCCGACTCTCTCCCAGTTCTGATATTTCTCTTCACTGTGCTTGAGACTATAATTCAGACCTCTAACCTCAGGTTCTCCACTTACTGGCACACCGACGCCGTGACTGAGGCTTCCAGAGCTTCACAGGGCTCGCGGAGTGAGTTTAGACATCTTATCTACACATACTCCATACGATGCATACTGCTGCTGACCCAGGCCATTCCCTGCCTCCCCTCCCTCCCCCCCGTCCTTCCCCAGCCAGAGAGGTTGAACTCCAGAAGAAACCCCCACTGGGCCACTAACTTTCCCCCCCCCCCCCAAACTTATCCTGCCCTCCCTCCTCTCCTTCAGTCTCCGGCTCACAAGCCTCTCCATCTCTTTCCTCACCTCCGCCCCTCTACCACAAACTCTGTTTCTGCAAATACTCTCTCCATTTCATCAAGTTCCCCATGGCCATTTCTTCCTGACTGCATGATTTGTTTTAGTTGACAAAGTTCTCTGCTTTTGTTTCTGGCTCCAAGTATTTCAGTTTCCATGTCCGCCAACTCACTGGTGATTTTGTGCGACTGCCGTTTTCCATCATGTCTAATTGTCTAACTGGTTAGACTTTTAGACACATAACGGATAAAAATAATATTTAAATGCATGTTTTGAGATAAGATTTTATGTCTTATGTTCTACCTATTTATCTGCACATCAGATAGGTAAAAGCAGAGCGGGACGCTCAGTCAGCTTATAGCGCCACGTGGGCTGGAGCCCAGGAAAATCAGGCTTTCCTACTGTCTGACACTCTGATGCCAATTACAGATAAGACATATACAACACATTGTTGCCACTTCCTCTGTGTACAGGCGTTCAGGTTCCAGCCAAGCAGTCAACAACACTGGTTTGTGAGGCAATAAATACCAGCTTTTTAAAAAATGCCTATGTTCTAAACACAGCATGGCGATTTTGGAAGGAATGTGGAGCTTTTCCATAGCTGATGTGAGACTGTGTGCAGCGTGTGGACGTGCTGAAACAGATTGCCAATGATGATAGAGACACTGAACACAAGTTCACAACGCCCTCCCAGTAAGAAAACCACAGAGATCCTGCATGTAGATGCAGGTTTTTTAATTATTATTATAAATTAGCATAATGAAGCACATTGAAAACATAATCGGAGCACATAAACATTTCCTGTCCTTTTCGTGTATGTGTACATTACATTAAAATGTCTTCTTATAAGTACCGACGTGTTTCTTGGTTTACTTCAGTGAACACGAAGTGTTATCACACCCATCAATAGCTCACTAGCAAGTTTTACATGTTCTGCTCTGACAAGACATGTAATATTATCCAATCCTCTACCTCACTACCTCACAATATATCTCTGCACAATACCTCAAATGTCACTTAGAAGGGAAGCAGGAAAATGGGGTAAGTTTTCATAGTAAGCCTGCTTTACCAATAGTGGCCATATTAGTCATATGCTCGTCTCAGCAAAGTCCTAGAAGAGCAAATGTTCTGATCATTATCACTCTTGGCAATCTTTCAGACTTTTTTTGCTCTTTGTCTTTTTCCTCCCGTTCTCTGAACTGTGACGGCATTTTACTAACCGTGTTTTGCAGTCGGGGGGAAAAAAAGAAAGATCTTTTAGTTGTGCAGCCAAAATTAAAAACCTCCCCTGTCTTGCTCTCATAGGTGCCAGTGTGCCCCTCCCATGCCTTCAGATGGACCGTCCTGCCTTTCTTGCCATTGCAACTCTTTGCCTTGCATGTGTTCCATAAAAATAAAATTTAATAGCAGCCTCTTTATCCTGATCTGTCATCACATCAGAGCTGTAGTAAAATCTGCGGCCTCTCCCTTACCACTGACCTTTACAGACTTGCTATACATGCAGGCATCTGATCACTCACAAACACACACATATTTAAAACATAAACACACAAAGCTTCCAGGACTTTAAGAAAAATTGGTTCCAACCTGCCAAGAGGGATAAATCAGTGGAAATCCAAGGTGAAAGCTGAGAGGAAAGAGAGCAAAGAGTGAGCAAATTAAAGCGTGGATGAGATGAGAGGTGGTGCTCATTGAAGGAGCTGATATGCAACTCTGGCCATGTACACATGTAGCTTTTTTTTTTATTATTATTTTTTATTACTAAATATACTTCCACCTCCGTTTCAAAAAAATGTCATCCACACGACCTCGTAAAAAAATAAAAAAAACCTCCATCCACACGTAACCGCATAAGCGCGTTGTTAAACACATTCATAAACATGCCAAACCAATTGGCGGCGTAGTTCGCCAAATCCTATCCAATCAGAACGCTCCGTCTCTTGTCGTCCCTTTCACAAAACATGAAACATGGCGTCAGGCTCGTTCATGTGGACCGACAATGAGGCAGAATTGATCCTAAATGTAGTTTTGGAATATAAAGTCAAGCAACAAGCGATATCTTTTGAAGGCATCCGTGCTGTTTCTGAAAGTAAACGCAGGTCGCACACATATGACGTCACAGCAGTTTTGGTCGTGGCAGTGAAGTTTCGAAAATGAAAGCTCCGTTTACAGGCGTCCAGGCACAGACGCGTAACTAGAGTTTTCAAAAACCATTGTTTTTAGTGACAGAAATATTCGGTTTCTTGTGGATCACAGGCCAAAGCATAGAAAAATATCTTAACTTTTAGACAGATAATGTGTGTGGACATGTGTGGACATAGCCTCAGTTTCACACAAACATATTCAGTCTGGTGGATAAATTGTCAAAATGGACCTTTCTCTCGACTTTACCTGTCATCTCGACAGTCTTGAATAGATTTTGACAAATAAAAGTAACACTGAGTAAAAGCCAATTTCCAGAAAGGTGTGGAGCATCTCAGAAACACTTGAGGCTGGTGGTCGCCCATGAGAAAGCAGAGCGGGTATAATTTAAGCAAAAGAGGCTCCGGTCTCACTGGTGGATCAAGGGCACAGCCCAGCAGCACTGCACATGCTGTCATCACATACACAGATGTTTGCCCTGGTATTGCTAATTTGCTATGTATATTATGGCAACAGGAGTAGAGGTGCCAGCAGGCAGATGACTCTATTAAAAGGGCTTTTCTCTGGTTAGGTGTTGACACAAGCCACTTTCAGAGAGACATTGAGCAACGGCTCCAAAACAAATTCCCTTCTCTGTGACCTCTTTGGTGTGTTCAAACTGGACCAGTCCGAGGCGTCACAATGTCACCTCAGTGTGTGTTCAGTGTATGCCAGCGTTTCGCACCGCCGGTGCACTCCATTCATACAGACGGCAGTTATGGCGCTGGTACTACCCCCCGAGGCGTCATAGAGGTGCAACAAACTGATCCCGTTTTTACGCCTGCATTGAGTTCACACAAACATCAGGGTGGAATAAAGGTGCAACAGACCTGGAATGAAAATGCTATCTGATTGGGACTGTGAATACTACTACTATAAATAAAAATGAATAGTGTCTTCAGCACGACCTGAATACCACTGCTGGACAGAGGTAATGGGATGCATTAAAAAAATAAAAATGGGAGTTTTGTTTTAGTGTCTGCAGGGCAGCTTCTGCTTGAAAGGAGGTAGAAGCTCATCATTTCCATATCCATACATAGCCTCCGTTTCTCTTTTCAGCTCCCTCCCACCCCTCACTCCAATAAATAATATACCCATATCAGTCACGGTCAGCAACGTGCCTGCACACCTCCACCTAAGCTGGAAACCCTGCACTTCAACCTTTATGAAAATAAATAAAGTCGTCAAATGCGCCGTTTGTGCTCTGCTTCTCTTGCATGGGGAAGGCTTCACTGTACCAACAAACATATTTCCTGCTGTCCCTCTTCCCCATTTAAAGATCTGCATTAACATTCCCTCTCATACCATACTTTCCAACAAAATGGCTCTTTTACACAACTCCCTAAGCTCCCTGACCTCCTTGTGTGTGTATGTGTGAGTGTTTTTAAGAATGCAATGACTGTTTTTAATTATTTTTTTTCTGCTGGAACATTTGGATCCTCTCACAATCCGCCTGACTTAATGGTTTGTGTGTGTGCGTGTGTGTGTGTCCCCGCAAAACATGCATATGTCCCTCTTCACATACACACACAAACAGTCGCAAGCATATATGCAGGGCAGCCAATATGCTAATGTTAATTTAATTGTACATGGATGGATAAATGCATTTTGCATTTGTGAGCAACCTAAACACACTTGACTTAATTTCATCTTGTGTCCACTGGAGGCGCAACTGTGCAGTTTCTCGCCGTTTTTAAATTCTGTTCAATTCAACGGAAACAAGACCGCAAGGGCTTTTTTGAAATGTTCCTCTTAGACAGGATGTTTGACTTTATTTGTACTGTAGTACATGCTACTGTGTGACTGTACTTGTACGCTAACATTCTATCTAATAAATATAAATATACTCAATGTTTCATTTTCATCCAACTGTGATAAGGCTGAAAATGCTAACAACTGAGCTTTCGCGCCAAACATAAATTTAAGAATTATGGTCCGAGTTAAAAGTCTGAGGCCGGAAGAGGACTTCAGCTTTTTCTCTGAGCCATGTGGCCTGAAGGAAATGACCTGCTAGCTTTTCAAAACATCCCTGTGGCTGGCTTTGGGGTCTGCAGGGCTCTAGCCCTGATTGGTGAATGCTTACAGAGGTGTTTCAGGGCTCAGTGGCGATGTTATCACATAGTAAGTGGCCTTAATGGGCTTCCAACTGTTTGTTCGAGGGATCCCATAATGACAGGGATCAACTGATAATGGCCTCTACAACACAAACACTGCTGTCAGATCCTTCTCATGGATGAACAAACGTCTTTGCGCCTTTATAAAGACACGGTTGGTGAAGAAGGGAGTCTCGTAGCACACTTGTATGGACAGTTAACCTCATTCACACATGCTTCATTGGTGGGGGTGAAGCACTAAGGGTTTGTGGGTCCACTGACTTCATGCGTACTGTTTTAAGAAGAGCCACCTACTATCACTACATGTGCAAACAAAGTCCATGTATCCTGTCCCTGCCCTCTTCAGACTCTTCCCACATCCGTGCAAAACAGGTATTTCCAAAGACAAGCTGGTGCCAAAACCGAGTGCCGCCATGGGAGGTGCTCCAACCTGTCAGCACGGCATGCACATCCAACAAAGGTAGGTGTCACCCCAGCTGGGCAAGAATGCAGTGCTATTTATTGCACACAAAACACACACAGAATTGTCTGCAGTGCTGCTCCCTTCGTCTTGAAGGCATTTTCGCAGTCTTACTTACAGAAACCCTGACAACAATGAACAGGCCTGTTGAGTCAACTCCTGTAGAAGGAGAAGGGGAAAAACTAGGTCTGGGGAATGTCCTAACCAAGGCCTTTTGTCTGAGACTGGGGAATGAGACCGCTGTCAGTAAAATGACTTGTAACATTCTTTATCAAGGAAGGCAATAAAGAGGTTTAAAAGTTGG
This sequence comes from Brachionichthys hirsutus, assembly GCF_040956055.1. Lineage (NCBI taxonomy): Eukaryota > Metazoa > Chordata > Actinopteri > Lophiiformes > Brachionichthyidae > Brachionichthys > Brachionichthys hirsutus. The sequence continues at coordinate 7,693,452 of NC_090898.1, forward strand.
TTCCAACAGCTGAAGGTTTTCCTTTCACTGAACTGAACTGATACTTTTTGTATGTGTTTTAGCACCAGGAAGTTATAGACATGTCAGCGGTGGAAAAGGATGGAAAATAAATGAATGACAAAAATGTATCTGGTTTTTATGTCCAAAAAAAAAATAAGCTGAACATTTCAGTCGTTGGGTTTTCTGATTTGAGTCTCAGAAAACAATTAAAATACTGGTGATCCTAATAATCATAGTAAACAATATCAGGCTAATACTGATACTGATTTGTCAGGATAAAACCTTTAAAAAAATAAGGTAGAATGAAAAAAGTAAATCTCTTCACATAAAGCTGAGTCGAGGCTATAGCTGTCACCATGATCCTGACTTAATCTCTGACCCCGTCCTTGTTGTCGCTCTGACAGAGAGCTTAAACCAAGTAACTGCAGTCCTTAACCCTTGTGAATGATACTAGTGCCAGAGAGGATGTGTCGGTACAAGCAGTCATGTATGAAGACCGGTGCATGTGGTAGCCTGTATGCGCTTTGATACTTGTTTTTTTTTTTACTCATGCCAGTGTAAAAAAACAGAAATGATCCATCTGTCAGTGCTGTAGGATTTCAGTCTGCGTCAGGGTTATGCTTCCAGTTTTCAGATGAAAGAAGTGCTCTGTGTGTCAGAGACAGATTGTGGGATGAGTGTCTCTGGTGGTGGGTTTGGATACGTGTATCTGTGTGTTTTCCTAGAAGGGTGTGTTCTTGGATTCCACCACACTAGGACATTCCCCCCAGGTGTTCTCTCTATCTTTCTCGCTTGCTCTCGTTCTGTGAAAATACCTTGAGGATTATGTGGGCAGCAGTGGCTAAGAGGAAGAGAGGGGGTGAAGTAGTGATTGACGGCTGAAAGGCTGGAGGGGCGCTCAGGCATGCTGTGGTAGGGGAAAGAGGGGGGACTGCACACACAGGCAGGGGGCTCTCAGACTCTGCACTCAGCTGTTGCCACCCACACCCATTATAGCCCCTCCACCACCTACGACCCACCACCACCACCTGCTGCCCCCAGATAAGATTTCAAATAACCTCTGCTTACCTTTACTTCATGCCCTAACCCCAGAGAAAGTGTTCCTTTTCTCTGTATGTCTATTATTTTTTCCATTTACACTGGTGTCCTCAGCAAATTATAGCAAGTTATTTTAAACAAAGATAATCTCTGACCTGGAATCCTTATGTTGAAAAGTCTGTGTTTGGAAATAAGCAGACATGAGTCTGCATCATATGTATAAGCTGTTAATTGTTTCATGTCGGAGAAGAACTCTGGTTTGCCTATTTTCCTCCTTTGTGCTCTGTGTGCCACGCATCATTTAGTCCTTGTGCTTTCAGCATACAACAGTGCCCCCAGTGGTCACGTATAAAACTACAACTCTAACACAACTGATGAGTCTGTTAGTAGTCAGTCCGGTTGCTTGAATGTCCCCTTCAGCTCACCTTCCTTTCTACAAAAACAAGGTGTGAGGTAAGTTCATTCTGAATAAACATTTGTCTTTGAATAACAATTGTGTGTGCATTTTCAAATATTTGTTGATGCTCCGAGCTCTCACCACCTCACACTTAAAGAATGTTGTTTTGTCTCTAATTGTGGACTTGTGGGTTTGCCTGCCTCACAAAAGCTCTGTGAGAGGCCGAGACACCCCCCCCCCCAAACACACAGATACCCACACACCCACCCACACAAAAGTAGTGAAGCTTGAGCTGGAGTTTGTAGTTACAACCACACCATCTGCAAGCATCTGTAAGGAAGCCACAAGACCAGAGTAATCATTGTATTGATGAAAGCAGCTTTCTTTGGGGCGATTTTCTTTTTTTTTTTAACCGCTCCTCCTATATCATAAACAGATCCTAAAGTTTTCCATCTCCATGAAATTGTACATAATGAAGTGCAATTTAAATAGCCATGTTTTTCCACGTTCCTGTGCGCAATAAAATTATTTCATGGGACTTTATTAAAATGAAGCCATCTATGGGTCATATATAGCGCTGGAGCTGAAATGGAAAACAGTCTGTGAAGAGGTGGAAAATTTAAACACACAGAATTGAAAATGACTTACAGAGAGCCGCCATCTCTTTGGGCAGGTCAGCACCAAATCTCCCAAAGAGGCTACTGTTGGCCAGCAGGTCAAACGGGGAGTGGTTTCTCATAGAGTTGAAGGCAAAGGGGTAGACAGCAGGTGGGAAGCCAGTCATGTGACCCACCTGCTGTTCCCTGTTGGTAGCCATGGGTGGAATACACCCAGGAGTCTGCAACAGGATGCTGGGTGACGGCTTTGGAGGCAAGAAAATGTTAAATCCGTTCTCTCTTTTTGCAGAGACTCTTTATGCAGGGGACGGATGAGCAATGATGAGGCCTCTGGTTTACTGACGGAACATGGACTTCAGCTCCAATGAGTCATCCAATGCAAACTTCTGTGGAAGAGAAGGCAGAGAAATATGTTAGTTCCTATGAATGCATTAAGTATATACCCAGCTTGAGATTTTATGTTCTTGGAAGGCATGAATATGTTGATATACTGCCAATTAGATGTATTAAGAGTCCCTCTGGAATCCACAAACATGACAACCCTCACATCAACACAGAGACTGTCACACATCAGCACTATATGTTAGAGAATAGTTTACCCACATTTCTAACGTAAAAAGAATGTGCAAACTTCCTACCAACAGGTTTGAGAGAATCGGAAGGAAATATGAGGAAAGGAAGGCCAGCAAGAGCCAAAACAGATAAAGACGCGAGAGAAAAAGAATGAGTGAGCTGTGAGGAAAAGCCAGAAAAACTGGGACTGGGTGAGGGGGAAAAGAAAATAAGAAAGAAGTTTGGAAAAAGTTATAACAGGGAAGAGCGGGAGGAAAGGAGAGGGGAGGGGGGGAGAGAAAGAGAGAGAGTTCTTGTTCCTCCAGTTTTGAAGAGCTTCCAGACTTCTCCAGTGATTCCAGGCTATGCCATATGATTTAAATCAGCAGAACTCTACTATAAAGAGCTCCTCTGTTCCTGCTGCCAGCCTAGCACAGCAGCCTGCCTCCTTCCCCCAGGACCAGAGGCCCAGACACGGGGTCCAAAGCATGGCGGCGGCGGGGTGGGGGTGGGGGTGGGGGGTAGAGGGTAAGGAAAATGAGATCCCCTGATTGCTAACTGCTGCTGTCACTTCCAACTATCTTCTCTTGAGGTCAGGCTCTCATCCCACTGAGTCATTTTGGCTCTTACCTCCTGCAGCCTGCTGGTCACTTTGACTCTACACAGAAGGCACAAACGAGTCGGGCTCAGACGTAGACTAGGCTGCATTTGTGACGGTCAATATAATTCCACACAAAAAAACAACAACTGTAAAAGTCTCTTATTTTCTTTTATGTGTTTTCTTTATTTTTCACTTCCCTAGCATGAATTCATGAGTGGGTGGTGTGATCAACTTGTTTTTTTTATGTTGCTCTGATAAAGGAAATTCCAAGGAATTCGGAACTGCTGTGGCTTGTGACTCCAGGAGAAAAGACTGGAGAGAGAAAAAAAACATTTGTAATGAATTTGGAATAAACAAAGAATTGGGAGTGTGTGTGTGTGTGTGTGTGGGGGGGGGGGGGGTGTCTGAGGCTGAACTGCTGAACTGGATGAAAATGCACACAGGAACAGTGATGGTTTTGGGCATTGGGGGCACTAAAAGATGACAGTGCCCAGGAAAAAGAGGGAGAACTTTCCAAGATGCACAAAAATGAGCCACACAGTCTCAACTTAATGGATGGAATCAACCCCGCAAAAGAAAAAACATAAAATACAATCTACACATGTGTGAGAGCACCCACTAACACACACACTTCTCACCCCTTGCCTTACCCAGTGCTCTGGCTCCCTCCCTGCCTCTTTCTCTTTCAACAGAGCCAGTTAATTACACCCTACTGCTGCAGGCAGCTTCAAACCACCACTAATTTAGAGTTCCATTACAGTAAACTGTTCCACATGTGCTTCCAGGACCCAGGCAGGCTCGGGTGGCCACGTTTCAGGAAGGAGCAGCCGCCAATAGGCAGCCACCTCCATCCTGCCAACACAACCATACTGCCATCTTTCTCTTTACTCCTTTCTCACCATTTCTTGCTTTCCCTTATTCTCTTTTTTCACTCCATCCCTCAACCATTCCACCTTAGACTTTTTTCCCCCTTTTCTGACTCACCTATGATCTCTCTATAATCATCCCTTTAGATCCAATCCTCTGCCCCGTTTCCGCCACTTGAACCCCATCACCTTCTCCACTATACTTGTACAACTTGTACCGACCCTGTGCAGCAGTTCTCCTGTGTGGCTGACACAAAAACATCAATAAAGATTTCAACGCAGGCCTAATGAGAGAAGAGGTAGAGCCTAGAAAAACATAGCTGCCAGTCACACACACACGCACGATATGCGAGTCTGTGTGTATTATGAGTATGTCCTTGGTCAGTGTTTAGCCTGTTTGGGTATCTGCATATTGAACTCAACCCAGAGCCCATAAAAGCAGCACAAATTGTCTGTACGAGCTGGGAGAAGAGGAGAAAAAAGAAAAGCTATGAGAAAAAAGGAAGATAGGACACTTTTATTCCCTCGGGAGGAAACAACAGAACGATAAACCAAAAGTCACAAAAGCCTCGCAGACAATCCCACCTAAGAATAACGAACTGCACTCACGCACCGACGGCATAAAGCAACAACACTACTCTGAGAAAGAACACTGAGACACAAAGGAAACTAAAAAGGACAGCACCTAAGACAACGGAGAGACACGCAGCCTTTTAAAATAGAAGCCCGCAGCTCTACTCTACCCAAACACAGTAATGAATTAATGAAAGAGTTGGTGCCAGGGTTTTTTAATGAGTCACATCAGCCCAGCAGCTTTTTACAGAGCCATTTATGTTTTATGTCGGGTCCTGTGGTACGCTCACTTTGCCAGGCCGTCTGGGGCTATAAGGGGCTAAGGGGAATTTAGAGTGACCTCATCCCCTGTTAGCAAGGGCCAAATGGGCATGGAGGGCCTCCCCACTTCCCCTGAGCCTGGGGGGGGGGGGGGGGGGGGGCACACAGGAGGCAGCGGGCGGCCAGGCAGGCGAGGAGCACCAGACCCAGCTAAGGGTGGGTTCACGGCTGCTGCTGGGACTTTCCATCATTCCGAAAGAGGTGCACTGTAGCAGTTTAAATTTACTTTGGTTGTTTCTGTAAATAGTGGAGTGTCAGACCTCACAGTATTTCATCATGTTTGGGCAGACTCGTTGGCTAGACTTGAGACAATCCATTGATTTTAATCAGGATAGAACACCAGTTTGAGAATTAAATAAAAGACAGGGAAAGAGGGCGACAGAGACAGAAGAGTTCCAACAGATTGAATGCCAGTCAGACAAAAGACTGCATGCAAACATAAATAAACATTGCACGCCAGGAAGCTCTGCAGCACACAAGCTATACAGACAGTGTTTAATTTTGGTCAGGACTACAAACCACGGTAATTAATTGGACTTTCTGAACTGGATACAAAGTTCAATTGCTGCCTCGGGGAACTGACTAGTCATCATTTCTTTCTAATCTCAGAAAATGATTTTATAAATCTATGTGTCTTTTTGTGTCCTCTCAACGACTCTGCTGGGAAAGTATTTTCTTTTCTTTTACTGTATTTCTGCGATTGAATGACTTTCCATGTCTTTGGGTTGTGTGAACTTCACTAAAGGCCATAATGTGTAATTTTGTGAAATTTCCTACGAGCTAACATGACATTTTACAATCACTCGAGGTAAAGCAGTAAGTCAAAACCTCTCTCAGAATGACTGAATTGTAAATTCACAGGCTCAAGAAATGAACTGTACCATGTAACCTTGGCACAATTTGAATTGCCCAATCCTTTGAATTTTCGTCTAACTCCGACTATTTTTTGACAGAAATCTGTGGAAGTTTCTCAGATGCCATTCTGGAATTTTTCGACATTACAGGAAAGGAAACGGTTGTGTTTAGGTTCTTGGGACGTGGTGAAGTCATTCTGTGCTACCGCAGCAGTTAAACAATGACTTTATCATCTGTGTCCTGAGTTGGCAAGACTGGTGTTTCCAAAATGATTGAAGCAAAGCACTATTTAGTCTAATCGGCACTGCGATACATGCTGCCAGAATAACACAGCAATTCTTGAAGGATCTAGAGCTGTGACAAATTAATGGAACTGGATCCTGAGGGGCGTTATCTGATCGTTAGTATTTTGGCAGTAAAACAATAGCTTCAGCGCCATCACCTGATGGTAAAAGCTGACCGCTTCCAGTCTTTCAACAAGTGGCTCACTAATGGTGCAGAAAGAAACAACTGTTGACAGACAGCTCGGTGTCTCCAGACACGGCTGCATTGAAACAACTCAAACTTGTTTGACATCTATGCGCTCTGGGCATCAGACAAACAAGTATTTGCTTACAGCGATAAAGCGAAGTAGCACATCTGTGTTTTCATACATTACTTAGAGAAGTACAGTTTTCACCAATCCCCACTGGGTCGTGTTACTATTAAATTCTTGCTCCTTTTTTCTTGCGGGACCATTACAAATTATTTCCTTAATCTTTTTATAGGACTTTTCATTTTGTCAAATTTGAACGTAATATGACAAAACAGGTTGTTTGGACTTGCAGTGGTGGAAAGAAGTATGGAAAGAGTGAGAAGTCAGTAAGCCATAAAACACTTTGTGACACGATGAAGTCATCCTGACAACTTGCTGTTTCCATGGTGCGGTACAGCTCTTTGGAGGACTCGATGTGAAGACTCCAAGCAGCAGGTCCAGCCAAACAAGAAAACTACAGGAAACTATTGAATCCTGAGAAATTCTGACTAGAGAATCAAAGAGATGAGAAAAGAAGTTCCACAGCGGCTTCTCCAATAGATCTGATTGATAAGGTTGGTGATTTTAATTCATAGATCTTTTTTTGTACTTGCTAAAAGTAGACTCACACAAATGGCAACGGACAGGTTTCTTTCCTTCCTCTTGCAGAAAGAACAAATCTGTCTCTGCAAGGGATGTGTGATGGATGTGTGATTGCTTTTCGCCTCAGGAGCCAAAGAAACACACACAAATAGACCCAAACGCATGCACGCACGCACGCTCGCCCACACACACACACACAGCATTAGAAACTGTTTACGTTTTAGAACAAGGGTATGGCAACAGCCTGAAAATGCAAATACTGAAAATCAGACCAGCACACCTGCAAAAATAGACAAATGAAATGTTGTTGGGATAGTTTCCCTCTTAATTACAGAGTGTTGGAGGAGAGCCCCATGATTCCCATAAAACCACCTGCTATACCCCTCCCAATTACGTTGCCGTAATGGTTACAGAAATTCCAGAAGACAGGTATCAACAACTCCCAGATTTACTGCTTCAAGACATGTCAAAAAGAAGGACTGTTTTAAATACTGAAGCTGGTACAGAGCAACAGTTGCTTCAGCATTACTCACAAATCTTTAGGTGTATCTACACAGGAGAAGTATTACCACATATCACACCAGGTTTTGTCATTTGGATTTACAAATCAATGTAAAAAACATTTTATTCATTTTTAAATACGTTTCAGCTTTAACATTTTCATTGTACGTTGGCTTTCGCTTATTAACTCATTGAGTGCCAGCCATTTTCACTCATATGCTGAGTGCCCCAGTTTTTGCGCATTTTTCCTAATATTCCAAGCCCCACAGAATATTCTTTACTATGACTATGCAAACTGACCAAATGAAAGATTAAAGTCTGCTTCTTACATCGGAAAAAAAGGCTGTTCCTACCATTTTTAGTTCCGGAGTTATTGGCCGTTGAAGAGAGGCAGATTTCAATGTCAGGGTCTTTAGACGTGAACGGCACTCAAAGAGATAAATTGTCATTTTTCAATGTTTCTCCCATTCTTTATTGTTTTGGATGATATTTAATCTCTGAATACACGCCATTCATGTCTCCGATTAAAGCACACATGCAATAGTCAAAAAAAAGATTCAAAAGAATTCTAATTAACTCTTTTGTACTTTTGTCCCACATTAGCCATTTGCATGGAAATAGTATATTTGACCAGTACAGCATCAATCATCTAAAGTAACTGATAGAAAAGTTGGCATAGACTTTTTGAAGCGTGTCAGATTGTGTGTAAATATTCAAAATAATGAAAAGGGAAAAATATTTTGATGAGGCCGTCACAGCTGGCACACAGAGAACAAGAATGCTGACACTTAGCCATCTGGAGCAAATGCAACCAGCAGAAAAAATAATTGATTGAACAATATGAAGTTACAGCTGTTTTTCATGGACAGCTTCTCCTCAAAGGAGACTCGTGTGGCGGGGGAAATGTAGTGATGTTTCCCTGCCTCCGAGATCAGCTCGATTTCTTCTGCTCCAGATGTGATCAGCTCCAAATAATCGGCCAGATGACAAGGGAGGGCGACACAGATATCACTGGCCTTCAAGCAGGGATTCCTCACTCAACCGTTAAGTGTTTTATTTTTTCTTTACTTCAATCAAACTATCCCTCACACTTATGTCAGGCCCACCAGGGAATATAAAGCAGGTGCAAAGCCAAGACAGTCCAGCTGCAGCGGTTTGCCTACTGACCAATCGCTGCTGGAGCAATAGACCAAAGACTACGATCGCCCTGGTCTCCATCTGATATCCAATTCACACAACACTAAATACGCCATGCTATGCATGGCCGTAAGCGTACATATGCAATACATTTACTGACATTCAAACACACAACCCAGCACAGAAACTAGCATCTGCAGTTTAAAAAAGGGGGAAACAATTCGTCTCTTTTCCAAGCGCTCATATGTTGGTTATAAAAAACATCTAAAAACCGGCCAAGGGGTGGTGGGTCCTGTGGTGAATGTACAGTCATTCACATCAAGCACATGCACACACTAACGCACACATGCTAATAATAAAGAGGTCCACAGGCACCGGGTAACACTTGAAACAGTTGCTAATAAGCACATATGTGAGCACAGGCGCTTGCAGGAACCGGCACAAACACTTCAGCATGTTTTCATATAAACTCAGTGTCACACTCGCAGTAATAAAGCAGAAAGAAACAAACAGACTCAGCCCGGGCATGCAAACAAACAAGCGATAGGATGTTTTAGAGTTTACACAAGAAAATCCGGTCAGATTTGGGGAAAACGAGGATGAATTGGTCCGAAGCCTCTCAAGTGCACATTCGGTCTCTGTGTTCAATTAAAATGTTGACCCGTCCTCCAACAAATGCAGTCGCTCGCTCTTTCTCAATGTCAACAGAGAAAGAACGAGCGAAAGAAAGCAAACACTGATGACAATGACTAGAACATGAAAGTAAAGTTTTTAAGAATACCATTTGGGTACTTACCAGCTCTGACGTGGACGAGATACCGAGGGAGATGAAGCAGGTGACGGAATGGACTGATGAGTGGAGTAAGTCTGGGAGAAGGAGAAAAGACGTGTGTACGTTCATCAGATACTTCTGACAGCAAAGAGAGAGTAGCAGTGAGCCTCCCTCTCTCTCTCCCTCTCTCACTCGCCCGCTTCCACTCAGTCCTCCTCCTCCTCCTCCTCTCTCCCAATCTCTAAACAGGCAAACACTCACTCGTTCCCTCACTAAGAAATAATTATACTCCATGATTCATAAAGCCTTCCTTTGTCACATGACCCAACACTTCAAATATACTGCACATTTTTTAACAAGCCACAAAATGCCTGGAGGGAAGAAAAAGGCCTAAAAAGCTAAAGTTTCCATTTTAATTCACTATACTTTCGTTGAATTCTTTTTGTCTCCTTTTTTCTCTCTTCTTGACCAAACAGTCGGTTTACCTACAAACTGTTTTCGCATGTGGAAATGCAGAGATGATTACATTACATCACCCGTCACCAATTAGCCGACTGCGGGCCAGTCCAAACCAGACGAGGCTTTCGATGCCCACAGCAAAGCTTTTTAACATAGCGGGACAAAATGGAGCCGAGTCTTAACTTTAATCAAACAGATTTCAAATAGGCCTAACACGGCCAGTCTAGCAAAGATACATGGGCGAACATATGCTGCTACATCGTATTCTACAGTTGGTCAAACGGGTTACGGACGCACGTAACATGCATGAAAGAAGGCATTGTCAAAAAATGTAGACAGTGACAGTGAAAACAGAAAAGCAGGCGTTTATTCATCCTGCACAGAATCCAAGGCAATGGCCTCAAATGATTGATTTAGACTGCCTGAACTGTTTAATAATAATAATAACAAAAATGATGTTAGAAACAAAACAAAAATTATTAGCACTGTGGTGAAACTAAAAGGTTTTGGTGACAAAGAGGAAAGATTATTGCACACCTAAAGTTCAGGAAAGCCTTCATTTGATATTCAAATACAACGTTAAATATTTTTGTGGTTAAACTGAGATAATTGAGGAGAAAATGCTAATCTTGTTTGTGTGCATAATTCACTTCAGTTCCTAAAATGAAAATAGTAAGAAGTCCCTTGTAAGATGGCAAAACTGAGCAGCAGCTGCAGCGACAGATTTGGGTGTGCCCGAGAACGTGCCCCTCTCTCCATATGAGATCATGTGCTTCAGATCTGTGTTTATGTGTTTGTGGTTCTGGGTGTGTGCCCTGTTTTTCTGAATGCAATGTCTCTCGAGTTGTTTTGCTTGTGAGGAGGACCTCAAACCTCAGGGCTGGGAGGAGAAGGCACACCTTAACTGGCACCTCAACGGATAAATTCACCTCTGCAGAAGAGGGTAAATAAACTGCACAGCACACAGAGAACACAAGTCAGTTCAAATGCATGGATGCTCTCTTTTTTATTCAATGAGACATGTATAGAATGTCAAAAGAGCCAAATGAATTTTTTTATTTTCTTATCTTATACTTGATGCCCTTCAAGGATTTTGTTGCTGGCCATGCATCACTTCACAAATCTCACCATTCAATGCAACATTTCCAACCTGCTTTAACTGCGGCCTAATTTGTTCGTAAATCACAGCAACCGGTCTGACTCTGACACAAGTGGAGATCTTATCCTCAGATAAAATGTCTGCAGGATAAAGTCAAGCCGTCATAATAGGAAAAACTCTTGTACCCAGCCTCGCTCTCATTATGCTTCCAAACTTTATAGCCACATATGGTCTACAGATGCCAAGTGATAAGTTCTTTCATTCATTTTCCAGTGCGGATTTTCTTGTACATAATCGGGGCGACTGGATGGATAAGCAGTGAGAGGCACTGTTGCCTACGGACACCTTATATTCAGGAAGTGCAGATCTAAGCCATACCGCAAAAAGGCACTTTGGCTGATCCTTATCTTGCCTACATTTGATTTATGTGCTGCTTTTGAGGCCACAGAGTCTTTCAAAAATCTGTCAACATAGCAGTGCTAATTCAGCAATTGTGCAAAATGAAGGTAAGAAGATAAATATAGCGGTAAGATGCTACAAAAACGCTTTATTAGCTTTTAGAGTGACATTGAACTACAGTGTTAACTTCAAATCAGTGCGACTCCATCGGGCTGACCCTGCATGTGTCAGAATGTTTGTGGGTGTACTCCTTCGGCATCCACGAATAACTGTGAATGGGCTTGTGTCTGTGTGCATGGATGAGATGAGTATGCATAGGCAGTAGCAGCAAGAAGGTCAGAGGTCACCAGTGTTTGTGTTTCAGTGTCAGTGAAGTGTGCTCCAGGCAGAGATTTATGATCATTGTGTCTGGGAGGCTGAGGAGTGGGGGATAATGAAGATAGATCAGGGTGCTATCTCTCTCTCTCTCGCTCTCCCTCTCTCTCAGGGCACCGCTGGAAACATGGCCTATGGCCCCCTCCGTTCTTGTATCATTAACTTCAGCCTGTGACATCATAACACACTGCCCTGACATCAATCCTATCACAGTGTGCTCTGACAAAAAGTCGACGGCAGAGAGACCATTTCTCACAGGAAGCCATCCGGCAAACAGGCGCATTGTTCAGTACGACGCTCTGCAGCTCGTCTGGGTCTGTTTATGAAGGTATGAAACATTCATAGAGAGATTGAACTCAATCGCGTTTCCACTTTGGATCCAAACTTTGCCTTCGCAAGAGGCCTGGTCCTCTCTGGAGAAGGAAAGCAGCAAATTTAAATTTTTAAATGTATTTATTTTTATATTTTGAACATTGTTTTATTATTTTATGATTATTGCTGGGTACCTAGTCTCATCACTTGTGCCCTGACGCCACTGTTGCTTTTATACACGCGTTTAACATCAATGAATGTTTGTTTAATATGTATTTTTTGTTTATATGATTCATGTTGATTTGTCATCTATTTCTAAAAAAGTGCTATGTAAATAAAGCTTATTATTATTATTATTATTAAAAGCATAAAATGAAGAGGAAAGGGGGATGATGGAGGGCGCAAGAGAGGGAGGAAGTGGGGTTATAGGGGTTGCAGAGCATCGGGGTGAGGGGGGGGGGGGGAATGACCATTGGTATAGGGAATGTGAGAGAAAGGGGTGCGAAATGGAAAGGAAAGGAAAACTGCAGGTTGAGATGGAAGAAGAAATGGCATTAGCGGTGGGGAAATGAGAAGCGACGCGGGGACTTGGTGCCTGTGCATGGCGGCGGGTTTTAATCAGCAACAAGATGCCTGTAATGAGATCACTATTTCCCAACATTTAGATTGATGTCATGTAAAGTTTGGTGCCACATGGAGACAGGCAGGGGACGCAGGGCAAACACACACACACTCCACTCGGCAGTCATTTGCAGAAACACATTCATGCACACACACACACACACACACATAGCTGCACTTTTTTGGTTCCCGACTTAAGCACACATCCTGAGAAATAAGGAGCTCATTCATCCAGCCTGGCAAAGCGTGCTCATTTAGAGTCCAACCGCCTTGAAGTAAAAACATACACAGAGGAATACTTCTTGCAGGAAAACGAGTTACTCATGGCATGTATGTGTGTGTATGGGACTGAAGGGCACATGCCACTATGCACTCCTCTAACAAAAACAAACGAGCACAACGCTTGAAACGGGGAGAGGGTGAGCCAAACGCTTTCTTTTTTTTTTTACTGCCGAAGAAAATAAGGGATAGAGCGTAGAGGAAAAGAGAAAATAAAAGAAAGCAGCGTACGCCTTCTGTGCACATTTCGGGGTGCATTCAGAGGATGATGACACGGTTAGCGCAGAGTGTGCCAGCATATGAGCCCCCTGCCTGCTCCCCGACATGTGTGTCCAATGAAAGGTGAACAGCTCTCCGGTCCATACGTTCCTCAGAAATCAGCCATGATGTCACCCATGAACCCATCTTGAACCCACCTCTGTCAAAAAGCATTACTGCAGCCCTCCCTCGCGCTGCCTCATTTTCTGTTCCACCTCTCCATCCTTCACGCTCCATTCTTAAGCTCTCCTCTTTTTCATATTTCTGTTTCCTTCAACATTTCCCCTCTGCCATCCATGCCCATCCTTCTCACTGAAGCAACTCTTTTTTTTTTTGGGGGGGGGGGGGGGGGGGTAGTCTAAGTGAATCACCAAAAAGTGCAGTCCTTTGCCAAAAATGCCAGAACAGAATGTTCTGATTACTATAAACTTTTTTTAAGCTGTGGTTTTTAAAAAGAAAATGCGGGAGTGCATGTGGGAAAGCCAAAACAAAAAATAAAAAAGAGGAATAGAAGAGAATGCAAATGAAAGAGGGGAAAGGGAAATAAAGAGAACACTGGGAAAGCGAGAGGTGGTGGGGGGCAGCAAGAAGGCAGCCAGAGAACCACATATGGAAGTGATTCTGTAATTACTGCAAATCTGTGAGCGCAAAAGGAAAGGTCTTCTTTTCCATACCTCCTTTCCCGGCACATAAAACTGCCCTTGTGAGAGAGTTGGCCACTAAACACTGAGCAGGAAACTTAAAAAAAAAAAAAAAAAAAGTGTTCAGCATTAGGGGGGGGTTGTACATATAGTTTTTATATGCTTAATATGTTGCGTTTTCTCCTCACAGAAAAACCCCAAACCCCACAATGAATTCCACACGCTCTACTCTTGGAAAATTCTGGCTGTTATTTAATTAGCAATATTTCCCGAATTTATTTCAATCCACCTGGAAACCAAAAGCAGTCTGACAGATTCAGAACTGGAGCCTCTAATCAGGAAGACGCCTTACTGGCACCACCCACGCACAGCGACTCCTAAAACAAGGTGTGCGTGCGTGCGTGCGTGTGAGGGAGGGGGCGGGGCGCACAGGTGAGGTGACAGACATACAGGCAGCCAGCGATGAAGACCGTCTTTTCCCTTCAGCCTCAAGCACAACAGTGTTTTGCAGGTGTGCGTGTTGGCAGCGACTTGCGTTCGGTTTCAACAGCCCGTAATTATCTCGTGCTCTGCCGCGGCGTGTTTTCATGATGAGACGCATACAGAGACACTGACGCAGCTCCAGCGACGTTCGCCCGTGCGTTAATGGGGGGGCGGGTGATGCGCTGCGTAAAGTACAATCTCCCCTTCCCCGTTCGCGTAGAAAAGCTTCGGCTTCATAAAACAAGCGCGTTTGCACCTAAACTTTTGCATTTGAGGTTCCGTGGTGGATGACGAACCGAAGTCACGGGACAGGCTTCTGAGGAAACCCTCCGTATTTACAGCACGGCAGAGTAAAGATAACGTCATTTGATACGTCGCTTTAAATGACGTTTAATTTACTTATCGTGTTACCTTGGTTCGTTGCCAATCCGTGTCTGATGAAGGGATGGGACGAACAACGCTGGCGCGTCAGCACCGTGTCGAGTGCGCAAGCGTGAAAGCCCGGATTGGTGCGCGTGTCGCTTTAACAACAACCCACGTGACCGGATACAGGATTTGTGTCGTTCGGATGTTCCGCGCCAAAAAGGAAACAAAATGTATCGACTTGTTGCGGGTTCGTTGATGGAGATCACGTTGTTTGCTGTCCCTACTGGAGTTCCGCTTTGCTCCCGTTCATGGATCGTTCTCGGAAATGTGTGAATGAATCCATTTTTAGTGTTATTTCATATGATTGAACACTTTGGTTAATAAAATCCCATATAAACATTTTAACTCTGAATTTTATTACACAAATTTGCTATACTTTACATGCCAACTTGAGCATTTATGTCAGTTTATGTCTCAGAAATGGGTAGGTGTATGTAACAATACATTAATACTTCAAATTAGCTTCAAACTATTTTGTACTTATGATGACTTGATTTACAATATAGAATAAAGTACTGCATGTTATAGTAGATTAATCGATGTTATGGGCTTATTACAAATACTTACATAGTGAAAGCTGCATTATGCCGTCGTTTCTATATTGGATGGATTTGAGTTTGATTAATCAGAACTGTTTTCGATTGTAAATGACATGCTTCAGTGCGGTGTATTAATAATAACAATCGTTTTGTAGTATTCGTAAGATCGACAACCACAAAACTAGTTTAGTGATTTCTTTTTTTACTTGCCCCCTAAAATGAAAGATATTTCTATTCCAATTAAAACGGTTTCTATTACAATAACACACAAATGAACACAAGTATAATTTAAAAATCACTCTGCCGAATGAAAGTGATTAAAGCAAAGTCAAAAAGTCTCCTTCCTCGTTAGTTTATTATGGTGCCTTATAAGCCACGCCTACGAAACATCAGTCTCACGCACGCAAGTACAAAGGCATCGTGAGTGGCTCTGATGGGGCGACGGTGCGTGCTGATTTCTGTTACTGTGTCTCCCTCTAGTGACCGCAGAGGACTGCAGCACACATCCCTTTAAATTAATGAGAGAAAAGCAACAAACGAACTAAAATAAATCTATATTTGAAAAAAGATGCCGACATTCATGTGTTCACAATTCGAGTTTATGATCACAAGAAGTGACATAGATAGATAGATAGATAGAGATAGACAGATAGATAGATAGATAGATAGATAGATAGATAGATAGATAGATAGATAGATAGATAGATAGATAGAGATAGACAGATAGATAGATAGATAGATAGATAGATAGATAGATAGATAGATAGATAGATAGATAGATAGATAGAGATAGACAGATAGATAGATAGATAGATAGATAGAGATAGACAGATAGATAGATAGATAGAGATAGATGGATAGATAGATAGATCGATAGATAGATAGATAGATAGATAGATAGATCGATCGATCGATCGATAGATAGATAGATAGATAGATAGATAGATAGATAGATCGATAGATAGATAGATAACTGTGTTAATGTCATGAATAACCCTTGACAGAACGACTTTGACACAAAACATGACACAATTCTTTTTTTAATCGTGTGTATTTGCATACGACTCGCTCCTACAGCATGGCGTCTGTGCGTCATGGATGCATGGACACACTTGGCACTTGCTTTCTGTTCAGCATGCCATTCTCTTGGGTCCGCCTTTGCTCTTATGCCGTCCCGTTTTCAGCAACAGTCACGGTGAGCCACGCCTTCTGTCCACGTGCGTCATCCTCCAATCTCTCCATCCGTCCACGCCACGCGCTCCGCATTTCGCATAAAATGTGTATCAGTAGGGCAGCGCTACCCCGAGCACATGCAGAGAGCACATGTAGCCTGGCTTAGGGGAACGCAACGCATGCCACGGTCGAATAAGCGCATCAGACTCCCCCCTTAGCCCCAGATCCCCGCCAATGAAAAGGCACAAAAGCGTGATGGAGGGGGGGCGGTATGGGGGGGGGGGTAAGCTGCGTGAGACCCAAATAGTGAACCAGATCACAACACAAGCAGATACAACACGAGTTTGGGTGAACGGGAAAGTGGTCACGTTTCCTAGACTCGCCTGCAAACGTGATTGGCTTCTTTTTTTGTCTAAGTGGGTGTGTGCGTGTGTGCGTGTGTGCGTGTGTGCGTGCGTGTGTGTCATACCTGCACCATTCGGCTCAAGGGCATGCTGACTGACTGCCCTTTCTTAGAATTCAACAGCAGCGTTTAATGGTGCAACACGTGCAACACCGCGCACTGTCCAGCCGAGGCGCAATAGAAGACATCCGGACATCTTCGTGGAGAGAGAGAGAGAGAGAGAGAGAGACTCAGAGATCACCTTCTCAAACTCACCTCATCGCATAATCCGACTTGCGCACTGCGGGAGACACCGGTCCCGCAGAACTTAACGCGCACTGAGCACGTTTCCTTCATTGGGTCCAGTTTGTTTGTTTTGTTTTTTACGCTCCACGGAGCAGGTGTTTCACGCAGAGCTATTTCTTGACTTTCTCGATCTTCAAAGGACTTTTGCTCCAGTCTAACGGCAGAGACGGCCGTCTGTCTCTCCGGCACCAGTTTGAAGCTTCGTCATCAACCAGAGAAATGGACAACAGCGCTGGTAAGTTCGGGTTTCACTGGCGCAAGTTCTCACTCCAGCGTGGTTCCTTCAGATGTTCCTGCTTCAACCTACAGCTAAATTGAAGCATGCCTTTAAATGTAAAACATATTTTATAGCATACGCATGTGGTATTATTATTATTATTATTATGTTTTTTTTTTACTATTGTGCATTATGCATGGCTAAGTTTACTGCGCTTTGTGGGTCGTCACTCATCACAGGTTGACTGAGCGGAATCATTTCTTTTACCCACGTGTTGTTGACATTTTGGGTTTTTGCATGAGACATGCGTCACGAATCGCCTTCACAGATGACGTTTTCAGGATAAAACTACATAATAGCACCATTTAACGCAAACGCGTAAAGTCACGCCGCTCGGTTTCTGTAGCGAGTCTGGTCACTTCCTGCTTCTCTGCATGGAAACAAACTCACGTGGAGCTCTAGTACTCTGTCACTGTGGAATCCGAATCTGTCAGTGGCTGCGTTTTAACTGCGCGTTATAATCTCAAGGGGGCAACAATGAAACTTTGATATGAAGTCCACATGAGGTTTTATTACCGCCGCTGAAGTGCCTCCCACGCAGATGTTTTTCTGAGCTGTTGTGATTGTTGGGGATGAAAAATGCAGAATTTGCCTCAAAGGTCATTGTAAATGTCTATGATAAAAAATATATGTGGCCCCACTTCTTGAATGTAAGTGAAAGTAAGATATATTTACGCACAGCTGATACGGTCTTCGCGCAGCGAAAATCTACGTAGCGCACAAAAACAATCCAACCTAAATTGAAAATAACAAACATGTAAACATTCATTCCGTGCTATTTCCCACTGAGTCAGTGAGTGGCCGGTGACTGGCTGCTCCGGCTAGTGATGAGATTCACATGTTTTTACGCAGTTAATAGACGCCATTGTAATCGGAGTTCCAGGACTCTCTCGGGACCACAGTACACACATCCTTTGCTTGTTGATTTTTATTACTTGTTTTTATGTTATTTATTTTTATACTAGTGTGTACTTTGAGATTTGCTTTCAAATGTAAAGTGCGTTTAAAATAAAATGTATTATTATGATGTTGCTCAAAGTTGTCCGAGGGACTGTTCAGGGAGTTTGTGTGTTTGCTCAGACGCATGAAGAATTAGAGGGGACATTGACAGTCAGTTGTATTTATAGTTATTCTTTCATGACACAAACGTGAATTTGCTTCATTGCAATATAACTCTCGCTTCCATCTGGTGGAGAAATGCTGCTTTTGTAATAAAATAATAGCCTCTGGGTCTCAGGCTAGATGAGATATGCAGGCTCTCCGGTTCTTGGTCTACGTCAGAGTCGTATGTGCCCTGGATTCCTTCAAAGGGAGGTGGACATCTTAACCAGATGTCTAAATCTCTTCAGCTGTTCTCCTTTTGATGCAAGGGGCCGGCTCCACCCAAAACTCCCTTGAGGTGTCCAAGCTCCTCACCCTTCCTCCTAGGCTGGGACCGTTCACCCTGTGGAGGAAATCATCAGTCTCTTACATCCTTGATCGCACTGTTTATTTGCGGCAATGAATCTACACGTAAATCAATTTCATAGACCTCTTAGCTACCATACGGCCCCTGTATTACTGCTGATGTCCCTCTGGTGCCTGTGGAAAAAGTCAGAGATACTGAAATCCTTTGACATATGGCAACAACTCACTTCCAGTTGTGTATTTAATCATGCGCCCCTAGCGGACTGTTTGAGTCCTGACTCCTGGCTGAAGCCTCCTCACGTGGCTTCCCATTCCAGAGCCGCGTGCGGCGGGTGAGACGTGACCGCGCCCGCCTCCCGCCGCTTAAGTCGTTGACGCACACACACACACACAGAGAGAGAGAGAGAGTTTCTCTTCAGTCGAGTCCCACGCACGCAGTGCGATTGATTTCAAGCTGTCTGTCCTTGTTGCCCCCCCCCCCCCCCCCCCCCCAGATCATCGCTCCAGGGGGGGTGGGTGTATGGAGCCCGCGTTAAAGACATGAAACAATTTCAGCCACGATTATAAAACTAACACTGATTGTAAATTATATTCTGGAGGGATATACAAGGCGCACAGAGACAACCCCAATAAACTCCTGTGACCTACTTCTACAAGTTCGAAAGCAAACGCCCAAGTAGTGCCGCGTTCAGGAGCGTTTGGTTCGTCGTTTTTTTCGGCCACAGCCTTGATAATTTGCTGTTGCAGCTCAACTACAACTGCCTTACTGCACCACAAGGGCGAATATGACCCCCCGTAACTGGAAGTGATCTGCGGCCCCACTTATTGAATGTAAGTGAAAGTAAGATATAAGGACGAGCAACGTTCCCTCTAAGGTGCGCTCGTGCGTAATTACGCACAGCTGATACGGTCTTCGCGCAGCGAAAATCTACGTTGCGCACAAAAACAATCCAACCTAAATTGAAAATAACATAATATAATATTAACATACATATATTATAAATGTTTAAAGCATAAACCTTTAACGTGAAGTAAACGCTGTAGAGCGGATTGTTACTAATTGCAGTGTTTACGGCCCAGTGGCGCTGCGGCTCAAGACTCACTGTACATGAGTCTTCAGGTGCGCATATATGCAAATGTGCGTGCGTGGGCGCGTCGCGTCTAGTCTTACTGTCTACATGCATGTAAGCGCAGGAAGGGGCGAGGCTCATCTGCTGGGTCTGTTTAGATCTGAATGAGTCACCGCTCCAGCAACGCGCGATCTCTGAGGGGCTTAGCGCGACGCTTGAGCACAAACAAATGCCCTATTACGCAGCAAAGGGCAACTTGCAGCAGCACATGCCTCCTGTGCGTGAGGTGAGCACGATATACACGTACAAGTGTACTCTTATTAGGAACGGTGTACTCTGGAGCCAAAACGTCTAGGCTGGAAGAGTCGGGCTTTTAAATCGGACCAATATTTGATGCAATTCGCAAGTGAATCTATTCTGATGCGTTATATTATTCATACAGCGGTCGCGACATATTTGCATATCTATATAATAATAAAAAAAAAAAAACGTGACTCGCATTCCTCGACAGTCCGTGGCGTTGCGCGTGAACAGTGTTGACTCGGTTCCACCTCGCGCCCGTGGGGGGGGCACCACCGTCACAGCGTGTGGTTGTAATCGTCGAGCTGGTTCAGGGTCGCTGTTGGTGCACCGGTGACCGTGTCAGGAGTCCACGCATGTGAGGCGGCGGTCAGCTGTCGTGCGCTTTTTTTTCCTGGCGTCGGGAAACGAGGATATTATTGGAGCGGAGGAGGCGGCTGACGCAGCAGACCACGTGACGTGAGGCGGTGTTTCATCTCATCCAGTCAACAACGCCTGACGAGGGATTCAAGGGAGATCGATTCTGACTACCTGTGGCAAAACAATTCCACGCAATTTCACGCTGCTAATTAATTATGGCTTAATCATGGCGCGGGGATTATTAAAACAACCGTGATTAGATTGTGCTTCACGTGGAAGCCTGCATGAGCTGTTGCTGTTTTTACAGTATAGTATATTTAGCGACCTTTTTTTTGTACTTGAACGCATCACCGCTGCACGTTGCACGCTGTATGAGTTCTCTGCCGCTGAGGGATTGTGCAGCATATCTGCACGACACACACACATTGCTGCTAAGGAGCTGCACCCCCCCTTTAAGACAACAATAGGGTGCATCTGTGCATAAATGCATAAATAAAACACAAGCACTTGTATCAATACCTGAATTGAATTCTATTATTTCATTGTTAGCTCAAGGTTTAACCACATCCTCAGGTCAGATGGTCCCTTCTTTCCCTGTCTGCAGGAGGTGGAGTTATCCTCTATGCAGGCTCATCTGGCAGTTCCAGCCCCATCCCTGGCAGCCCCTCCAGTGGGTATCAAACGCAGTCGCCTTCCTTACAGTCCCAGCCCTCGTCTCCAGAGGAGGTGACCTTCACAGAGATCGGGGAATTCAAGCAGCAGGCAGGTGGATGCGACGCTCCGTCCTCAAAGCTGGTGTTCCAGTTCCCAGAGGTCTACAGCACCCCGTCAGCAGTAGCCTCTCCACAGCACACCTATGCAAACCCAATCATAGGAAAGAAGCCATGTGGCTTCTCGGGGACTTTCACAAGTTAGTGTTTCCTCATTTCATGCTAAAAGGCATCGGTGTGCTATAAGGGGTTTTCATCTAACTGTTTCTTTTCTTTCTTCAGAGACGGGTGGAATGGTCCTGCTTTGCAAAGTGTGTGGAGACATTGCATCTGGTTTCCACTATGGCGTGCATGCATGTGAGGGATGCAAGGTAAGCCCCTGATTATGTGTATTGCAGTCGGTGTAGCTGTGCACCAGGTCCATGTAATTATATTTGATGTGTTTTGGGGTTTTTTTTTTTCAGGGTTTCTTCCGCCGTAGCATCCAGCAAAACATCAACTACAAGATGTGCGTGAAGAATGAGAACTGTCTGGTCATGCGTATGAACCGAAACCGATGCCAGCACTGCCGCTTTAAGAAATGCCTCTCCGTCGGCATGTCAAGAGATGGTGAGGCGTGCTGACACATTTTTAATGACACAAATCCTTTATGCGCTTCTGCCAGCACGCCACGATGTTCTGATTAGCAGAGGCAGCAGGGAACGGGACAGCCCGCCAGAGGCACAGCACTGTTATGTAGGTCTGTGCGAGAAATGTAAAGCAAAAAAGTATTTTGAGGTCATCGTGCCAGCAGCTCAGTCGCTCACTTTATCAGCAGAACTGCTCATGCCTCGCCCTTTAGTGCCAAAGAATATCACCTGGCCTTCTTGCATCGCTCTCTTAAGTTTCAAAGTGCCTTTCTCTCGCCCTTGGCAGAAGTTGGCACCCTCCTCCTGCAGCACCGTTACCTGAACGCGCTTGCCCGGTGCGTTCAGGTAACGCGCTGAGCTCCTCCTCCTCCCCCTCCATGTTCCCTCAGCTCTCCTACATCTCATCCAAGACAATGATTTATGAGAAGATGAGTCTTAAAGTCCCCAAAGCTATCTATCATCTAGAAAACTGCAGCAAACCCAAGAATTATTTTAGGAAAATGGAACAGGGTCAACTTGGTTATCTTGTGTATGCCCACAGAACATCTTACTGCACTTAGTGAAGGATAAGGTAACAAATAAGTAGAAGAGATGTAGAAGACAGCCTGTCTTTTTGACAGGATCAATCAGGCATGATGCTTGCATCAGCTAGTGTTAGCACTGATAGCTGAAACATTGATTGATCACCTATAATTACAGTTTTAATGAACATCTGGGTTGACCTAGAAAAACAATACAGATTTGGGCTGCAATCGCCTGCTCATATATCATGACCTACTTGGTGCAGTTTGCCTGTCCTCCTCTTCTCAGTACGGTTTCTGCTTACCTCCAGTACCCTGCTTTGCCTAATCTAGTAAAGAGGTTAGTGTTATTACTACTGGTGCACAGAGAAATAGGGTGGCAACATGCATCTCAGAGAACAAAGAGTAAGGCTGACCCTCTTTGAGGTTATGTTCAAAAACGATGAGGACCACAACCTAGAAACCCCTTTTTGCTCCAATTCAGCTATTACGAAAACAGGAAAACCGCATGCAACTGCCTGCAGCCACAATAAAGAGTGCGCCCTGATTTCATGACTCTGACTCATGAAGCTGTGTAACTTTTTGCTCTGCCATGTAGGCAGATATTTAAGCCCATTTGTGTGATGGCACACTTTTCTTCCTCTAATCAGATCATGTTTTTTGCATTTTTAACAATGCTGCGAGGCTTATTCTCATGCCGTTTTTTGAGCCCATTCTCATCAAGGGAAACCTTATGCAGTGAGCAGAATATGTTATAATTGGCAAAACAAAGCAATCAACTGTGCACATAAATGTGTAAGAAAATTGCCTCACTTAACCCCAAAAATGTTTCGTTTGAATGTAAGTCGATGATGATGTTGATTAACATATTGGAATTAGGGCGTATTTTTGCGTCTATTTTATCTGCTACACTTTAAAAAAAGAATAAGTTTCCCTGTACTTGAAACATCTTTGGAGCTGCACCAATGCCTTATTTGACTCTAGCTCGAACTCAAAGATCTACACACTCACTTTCCCTGCACTGCAGTCTCTCACGCCAGTCCTCTTCATGTCCTCACTGCTATGCGCTAAACTAATCCTTGCACCATCTCACATAACTCCTGACATTCTCCGAGGTAGTGGCGTCACGCTCACGTTGCCCCACTGCCCTACTTACAAATGGGGGGGAGGGAGCAGGAGAGGAAGGAGACAGGGGGTGGATAGGGGAGAGGATGAGGCAGGTGGTACCAGGGAGTCTATAAATAGCCTCTTCAGCTGATGGCTACTGCGGAAATGGGGATGGGGGGGGGGGGGGTGAGAGAGGAGAGGGAAGTTTTCATCTCACCTGATTCTCTTTTAACTCATCCAACACTTCAGGAAGTTAATGAAAGAAATCTGTGTATAAGGAGGTGGGATTAGTGGTCGTTTCAACAAATCTAACTTTAACATATAGCCATCTTAATTTATTCTGTTAATTTTAAATCTTTGATCTTATGCATAGGATTGATTGAGAGTGACATGAAGAAATGCATTTGTCTTGGCTGTCATTGTTTTATTTAGCACATACCATCCAATTTAGACATCAAATGAGGGAGAACAATAAAAAAAACAAAATGTGATGTAACCGTTCTGCTTATATTTTCCCCAGCTGTGCGTTTTGGCCGCATTCCTAAGAGGGAAAAGCAGCGCCTCCTGGAGGAGATGCAGAGCTACATGAACAGCCTAAATGAGTCAGCAGCCATGGAAACCGACTCCTCTTCAATGAGGGATGCGTCTCTCAGTCCAGAAGACGGCAACGCGAAAGAGGCCATCGGGGTGATCTCGAGAGCCTACCGTGACATCTTCAGTACCAGCAGCAGCGATGGCCGGGAGAGAGCAGCCAAGAAAGCCACCGCCGCCACCACCCACAGTAACTCGGCTCTCTTCTCTCAGAATGACAATTGTCCCCCATCTCGACCTGAATCCTTCACAAGTTATCAGTCTTGCCCCGTGGGGCCTCCCACTTCATGCCCAGTTGTCTCTGATGACAGCCAACATGCGCTCCACAATGTGGACAACGATCGCTGCACCTTCTTGATGCCAACTGACCAGAATCACGACCAGTCGAACAACGCGGCATGCCAAATGGGCCTTTCTGCCAATCACAACGCAGGACGCAAACAAAACCAACCCTCCTGTCCACAGAAGTTAGAACCTGGAGCTAAAGTGCTGGTGAGAACAGGACACCTCCATAAATGATTTCAAGACTCTTACAATATCCCCTTTTCTGAGCAACAATTAATGCTTCGTTGTCTTTTGTCCCCCTCGAAGGCCTGCCCTCTGAACGCCTGGCCGGTATCAGGGCCTGAGCGCACAAGCCAGGAGATATGGGAATCCTTCTCTCAGTGTTTCACTCCTGCCGTCAAAGAGGTGGTAGAGTTTGCAAAGGGCATCCCAGGATTCCGAGAGCTGAGCCAACACGACCAGGTCATGCTGCTGAAATCAGGCACCTTCCAGGTAGTGCTCATTTTTAGAAGATTTATTTTGCTCATAACCATGAAAAAGTGTGATTCCGTCTTTGTGCATTGTAATTCATTGCAGGTGCGAGTATTTGTCTAAGACTTGCTTTGTGTGTTTGTGTTTAGGTTTTGATGGTGAGGTTCTGCACTTTGTTCAACGCTGGGGAGCGTACTGTGACCTTCCTGAATGGCCAAACGTACTCCCTGTCCACCCTGCGAGCCTTGGGCATGGGCTCTTTGCTGGATGCAATGTTCGAGTTCAGTGAGAAGTTGGGTTCCCTGCGGCTGGAGCCCGATGAAATGGCTCTCTTTATGGCGGTGGTGCTGGTTTCTGCAGGTGAGGAAAGAGGCACGATGTCAAGTCATTCAGAAGTCACACTTTGTTCGTGTTAATGTCTGCCTGTCTGAGTCTGCCACTCATGTTGGTATGCTTTCTCCTTTTTGCAGACCGTTCTGGTATTTCAGACATGCGGGCTGTGGAGCAGCTACGGGAGGGTCTGATCCGTGGCCTGAGGTCTCTGATCACTCGCCATCGCCCAGATGACGCCACTCTCTTTCCCAAACTCCTCCTGCGATTGCCCGACCTGCGCACCCTCAACAATCTTCACTCTGACAAACTCCTGGCCTTTCGTATCGACCCTTGAGTGAACCACGTGCCGACAGACACAAACACCTGTCGGACGACAATACACCACTCAGAAACGAATGCAAACACACATAAATGGTATCTTCCAAAGGCAGGACTGCTTTGAGAGTGGAGAGACATGGAAATGTGCAGGATTTTTCAAAGGGATAATTCAGGGCAATAGCAAACATATTTTTGAATAATTGCTGAACTTAATGCAATGTTTAGGGACAAAAGAACACCTACAGAAAATATGTCCTTTGTCTACATGAACCTCAACAGACATAGATCCAGTAAAATAATGAATAATCATGTAGAGATACGACTACCTGTTTTGGACGAGTCGTTTGTGTACTTCCTCATTTCATATGGTTTGTTTAAGAGTAGGAGCTTGTTCGCGTCTGACGGTTGCTTAAATGACATCAGGTCATCAGTAAGCAGCAGCTGAAAGGCAGATTCAGTAGCTGCTAATCCTCATTGTACTGGGACCACATGTGATGACTGTCGGGTTGCGTCTATGAGAAAGGGAACCTGTAAATAATGACATTTTAAATCTAAAATATTAAGGTAACTGTGTACCACTGTCTCACAAACATGCCATCTGTATCAGTTCTGGAAATGTGTCACTCATACATATGATGCGTTATATTTGGACTGATTATTAAGAGACATCTAGGCTTCTGATATGCTAACTTCACAAGTCAATGGTATTTTATATTACATCACAAAAACTATTTGTCAATTTCACTATATCTCAGCTGACTATGTGCATGTTTGGTTTTGTAGCTCCTTTTTGTTTATTTTGTTACTGTAAATAACATGTTAAACCTATGGATTTCAATGACTTTGGTGGAATGAAGAATGTACTGATGTTCCTTTATGATGTGTGTCAGGGGGGCTTTGCACAGGAGAATATTATAGGGATTCTCAAATGATTCAGATGAGCTTCCAGATGTTAAATGATGTAACCTACCATCATAATCCCTAAAATCACCAGCATGCACTTCAAATGCACCCTTCCTATAACCCCAATGTTTGTCATACAAACAAAAGAGATATTTTTGGGTGCGAGCTCCTATTTAACTGGTCCTCTCACTGTTTGCTTGTTTGACTTTGGCTGATTCAGGATGTATTGTATATTTTGTAAATTGTTATTCCTAAATAGAAACGATATAAAGTTTGAATTATATATAATTATCCTTGCATGTCGTTCTTCTGTGTCCATTCAGGCACAATGCAATGAGGGCTGTATGTGAAGTAACTCGGACTGTCTGGGAGTCAGAAAAGAGAAACGCTGCTGAAAGTGTACATCTGAACATAGATTCATGTTCATATGTGTGAAAGGATGTGCATGTCCGAGTCACAGGGGAGTTTACCGCCTTGGTATGAGCTGGGGAAATTACAACAGCGTAATCCGGTATCACTAGGGTACATGCTGTATACAACTGTATACAACTATACACTATTTAAGCACGTGCACATATTTAGTCAGAATAGATCTTGTTGCCATTGTCAGTGAAAAGGATTCGCCAACTAGGAACACAAAGGAAATCGGCAGAGATCCATTCAGGGGTGAAGTACTGGTATTTTGCAAAATGTTGCAAATTAGTTTTAATCCGTCCTTTAAAAAAATAACTGAATTGAGAAATGGATTTCATTCTGTCTGGAAACTCGGTAAAAATAAAAAGTAGCACAAGCCCACCACCTAGTGGTGAAACAATTAATTGCCAAATGTAAATATACCTACTATGCTAATACCATCGCCAAGCTTACGCTACAGCTGATTGGCTTAGCACGACAAGGACGATATCACGTTACCAAAATTGTTTCACTGAGGGATGACGTCAGAATTATTTACATCAGACCAAGCCAATCAGAGGCAGAGGTGGGCGGAGAATGACGTGGCCATAGTACGTTTTCGAAATGAGCACCCCGGAAGTGTGGAGCCGATCTGTTTGTTTTGCCACGGAAGGAACGTTTCACGCCGATGTCCGTCATGTTTTTAGTTTGGGGCCACTTTTATACGGTGAGTCGTAACACGGTGTCCGATATACAACACAGTGTGAACACATGGTAGGAGGACGGTGACGCGATTTAAGATGTTTTTGTCACAGCTCTACGGGCAGGTTAGCGTCCGTGCTAACGTTGTGCCACTATTTCATATCACCAATCAGGCTTTCCATTGTTGATGCAAGTGATTTTACAGCATCAGCTCCGTATCGATTCTGTTTGCCTTTCTACGTTTGAGAGTAAGTGCTTATTGCTCCGTGACACTCGGTCCACCTTGTTTCTGCACAGGAGCTGAGGAACAGAAAGCTTGACTCCCGACCAGGACCTGAGGTTTGACGTCCCGCTGCTGCAGCTCGCCGTGCCGCACCATGTTGCTGACATCTTACATCGCCTTCATCGTCCTGCTTGCTCTGTGTGTTGGCCTGGAGCTCACCGCGCGCCGCGTGGCGCCGCCCCAGTCTTCCCCCGTTGCTGTTGCCAACCCGGCTTTTCGTCTCTTCCAGGGCGCGTTTCTCCGTGCGTACCTGTTGGCTTTGTGGGCAGACTGGCTCCAGGGTCCCTACCTCTACAAATTGTACCGCCACTACAGCTTCCTGGAATCACAAATAGCCATTTTATACGTGTGTGGCCTGGCTTCCTGTGTTCTCTTTGCACCGTTTTCAGGCTGGCTCCTGCAGGCGTTTGGACGCAGGAGAACATGTCTTCTGTTTTGTCTGTCGTATTCTATTTGCTGTTTTACTAAGCTGTCCACAGACTACTTTGTTTTGCTCGTGGGCCGCGTTCTGGGGGGTTTGTCCACATCCTTACTCACCACCGCATTCGAAGCGTGGTATGTGCATCATCACGTAAACGTTCACGATTTCCCCAAAGAGTGGATTCCCAGTACTTTCTCCAAAGCTGCTGTGTGGAACCACGGGCTCGCTGTGGGAGCGGGGCTGGTGGCCAACATGTTGGCCGAGTGGTTCCGCCTGGGCCCGGTGTCTCCTTTTCTCTTCGCTGTCCCCAGTCTGGTGTGCTGTGGCTGGATTGTGCTGACAGTGTGGAAGAAGGAAGAGAGCAAAGAGGGAACCGAATTCGACAAACAGGTGCTACTTCTCGGCACGCCAAATGGAGCTTTGACTCGTTCGACCGCGAGATCCCGGTTCTCGCGGAGCTGCGTCGACGGGCTGCGCTGTCTGATGTCGGACAGAAGAGTCTTTATTTTGGGGGCCGTGCAGGCTTTGTTTGAAAGTGTCCTCTATATCTTTGTTTTCCTGTGGACCCCGGTGCTGGACTCTCACGGACCTCCTTTGGGGATAGTGTTCTCCTGCCTGATGGCTGCCAGCATGGCTGGCTCCATCCTGTACCGGCTCGGCACATCCACACGCTACCGTCTACAGCCTGGCCATGTTCTCTGCCTGGCTGTGCTGATGGCATTCTTCTCCTTCTTCATGCTGACCTTCTCTACTGCCCCCGGCCACCCTCGACCTCATGAATCCTTCGTGGCCTTCCTGTTGCTGGAACTAGCCTGTGGCCTCTACTTCCCTGCGGTCAGCTTCCTCCAGGGCAGGGTGATCCCAGACGAGAAGCGGGCTGGGGTGCTGACCTGGTTCCGGCTTCCTCTGCACCTGCTTGCTTGTTTGGGGCTGCTGGCACTCCACGGGGAGATATCGGGAACAGGTGGAGGGGAGAGTGGCAGCGGCACCAGAAACATATTTGGAGGCTGCGCCGTCATGATGCTGGCTGCGTTGATGGCTGCAGTCAGTCTGTTTACGCTGGGCAGACACGACTCCGACCTGAAGTTGGAAGGAACCAGAGCAGAGGGGGAGATGTCCTGACAAGTTCGCCAGGAGCCCCCATCCATTTGAAAACACATTTCCTACTTGCTTCAAAGGCATTTTTAATGGTTTTGTGTCTTAAAGTGGAAGCCTCCTGTACTGCTCTGTTATAGGTCTACATTATGCCAAATCAGTCCAAAGTTGTTTTCGTATATTTGTATTCGACTGAACTTAACTGAATTCTAATTATGTGTTTCTGCTTTGTCTTTTTAATGTGGGGGTATTTTTAATAAACCTGTCTGCGTATTGCTGTTGATGCTTTGGGAACGTGGCCTTATGCACATTTTCTTAATATATAAGTTGAGATGAAGCTTCATCAGACACATCCAGAGCTCGTGCGTTGTTCCATTATTTATTCCAGACAACGCATTGTTTCACTGATATTATTCCAATGAGGATCAGTAATATGGAAATTTACAAAGATTCCAGAGAGCTCGGGGGAGTGATGGGTTAATGATACCTTAAGGAGAGTATTGAGACATTAATCTGCTGTAGACCTAAAATCATTGCAGGTAAACAAAATGAAAAAAAGAAGGAAAAACTTGCATGCTGTAGACCCACATTAGCCTGTGAAATAATATTTAATCTTTATTCAATTGCTCGTCTCTCACTTAAACTATGATCATCTTTGTATAATATCATTTTCTCCGCTTGTTTGCTGAGTGAAGTTGTTCATGTGAAGGGTTCAAAGTTTGCTTGTTTTGTCTAAATGCTCAAGAGTTGGCATGTAAATTATAGCAAATTTGTGTAATAAAATTCAGAGTTAAAATGTTTATATGGGATTTTGTTAACCAAAGTGTTAAATCATATGAAATAACACACTAAAAATGGATTAATTCACACATTTCCGAGAACGATCCATGAATGGGAGCAAAGCGGAAATCCAGTAGGGACAAGTCAATACATTTTGTTTCCTTTTTGGCGCGTCACATCCGGACGACACAACTCCTGCATCGGTCACGTGGGTTTTTGTTAAAGCGATACGCACCAATCCGGGGTCGTCCCATCCCAACCAATCACTAACATTCGTGTATACTGAGACTCACAGCATCGAGTCAGCCAATCACAAAGCGCGACAATAGAGCGTCATGTTCAGCCATGTTGTGGTTTTGAATGAGGAAGAAGCGGGAGTTAACAATCTTCAACGAGTTTGTATGCGACCTAAAGTCACGTTTAGGGTATTTAAACGCGTTAGTGTGTGAGGCAAAATGATAACCTTTGTTTCTGATGCTTTGGTTGTGACTTATCACATACCTGTTGGCATTTAAGTATACTTCTATAAATTAGCTTTGTAGCTAGCGACGTTAACTAGCAGGGTAGCTAGCCTTGCGTGTTAGCTAGGCTGCCAGCTAACTAGCTAACTAGCTAACTGTTGGCTTGCTTCGTGGGAAAGTAAAATGGTAATTCTTTGGAGTGTTCATGTTTGAACAGCGTTAGCTATCTTGCGTCAGTCGAATGAAGCATAGGAACTTCATTTGGTTTGATTATATTGGCAGGTAGCTTAAAGAGTGCTGTAGCTATCTATTTTTACGGCAATCCAGCCAGGTTGTTTCCTAAACTTCTGAGCCATGTTGAATAAAATCTACGAATGGATAGAAACAAGCGTTGCCAATCTTCGCAATGGGGTACCAGCTGCAGGTCACTCCGATGCAAAGCGGGCAGCGGGAGACGGGCATGCGAAGAGAAGGAAAAGACCCAATGAATGGTGTGTAACGCTGTTATTGTTTATATTGAGTCAGAATAACAAACTCAATCTGCTAAACTGTATCTTGTTAAAACATTTCAGTTTGGAGGTTGGAAACGCGGACGACCAAGATGATTTAATAATAAAGAGATCAAGAATGGGTAAATAACTAACTATGACAGAATATAGTGTGAATAATAAAATGAGCATTACAGTATTCATCTACGTTTTACGGTCATGGCTATCCTCTGTTTGCCTTTTTTTCACAGGAGATCTTATTGACACGGTGAAGACTGCTGCTGAAGGGGTCAAGAATCACAGCACCAGCGTCGCTGCTTGGATGAAGAGTAACGTGACCCCGACTTTGAGGAATATGTTGCCCGCATCCTCTCCTTCACCTGAAGAGTCTCAGCCGTCAACATCAACAGCCATATGGTCCGGAAGGCCGGTAAGGAATGGATAATTAGGACCAGAGCAATGTAAATGCACGTTTGTCTTTATTCCAACGTGTGTGTGTGTTTGGTGTTTTTTAGAATGTTGAAAGGAACTCCCTTGATGAGACATTTGCTGCTCCTTCCACTACCTTCGCGTGGAAAACATCAAAATCAGGTCGGATCAGTTTATAATATACAGTGTACGCATTCTTCCATTTAGGATGATGTTGTTTGTTGAGACTTTGGGGTCTTGGAGAGAAAGTAATCAACTATTTTTCTGCCCCCCCCCCCCCCCCCCCCCAAATCTAGAATGTTTGCGTAATGAGAAGCTGACGATGGGTTTGAAAGTCTATCGGCGACAAGTATGCATGAGTCCTGCTCATCGGGAGTTTCCAAAAGCAAATGGGCACTCGCTCACCTCGCCGCCCTCCATCACCCCCGAAGTGCAACCCTCTCCACGGTTAGGCAGACCCCTAAACCTCCGACCGTATGGAGCACCAAGGTATTCTTTGCATCCTGGTCTCTGCGTGTAGAGAAATATTATGACCCATTTCGAGAGTTTTTGTTTTGTAACTTAGCTGCATCGCGCGTTCTCTTTATAGCTGCAGTTCTTCCAGCGGCCCGCCAAGGAGTTCTGGCACGACCATGTATGAGAAGACGTTTCCCATTAAAGCGGTGCAGAGTCCGACTCACAGCGCCTCCTCTGGCCGCGCGCACAGGGACAGACCCTGCTGCACAGCACAGGAGGTCAGGATGAGGAGGCACAATATCATTTCTCCAAAATGAGTCGTCGTATTTGTTCGCCCACGTCATGGTTTTCCTCCGTGCTTGTCCAGTCTCTTCGGGGAGACGAGAAGGAGGTCTACCGGCAGCTTCTCACCATGGTCTCTGGTGGTCAGTCGACCTTCCTTCACAACGGCAGCTCACACGGCATCGTGAGGTCACACAGAGATTTGTACGCATCTATAAAAATGCAGCCGACAAACCATTTTGAAACTGTTAATGACGTGTTTTAAGGATGAGCAGGATCGCAATACAAAACAATATTAAGTACCCTCCGCAATACAGATAATAACAAATTCAGAGAGCTACTTTTCATGGCTCAAACTGATGATAATGCGCATATCTTGAATTTTAACATCATGTTTGATAAGGAGCTAAAGTACTTGAGATGGAAGCCAAAAAGTCTGATTATAATCATCTCCAACCGGGTCTGAGTTTATCTATTTAATGAATGCTAAGAATTGGCTGAGGCAGCAGAACTCAGCCGTAACAGAGGTAGAATAAGAACAGGGGCTTTCTGACACCGGTGGCCCAATCTCTTGCAGGGTTGATGCTTTTCAGAAGAACCGCCTGTTTTGACTGATGCGGCTTTTCCGCTGCGCTGGCCTTACTCCTGTCACTTTCTCCTCAGCACCAGCTTCCTGACCTCCAGCCGCAGACTGCTGCAGTTCTCTTCTCCCACTGGGTCAGTAGCGGGAGGAACTTCAGAGGCAAACAGCAGCCCCCCTAGTCTTAGGAGCATGTCTAGCCAGAACTCCAGCAGCCTCCCCAGTCCAGTGGGGGCCTCCGACCGGTCAGGAACCCAGACATGGTCTCTGGACACAGACCTCAGCTCCAGTAGAGCCGCTACACTCGCCTCCGTTCCATCCCCGTCTGCTTTGGAGGATGACTCCTCTCAGGACACACAATTGTCAGGTACATTGTTTTACCCTCTCGTTTACCTCATCATGGAAATGTAGGTGCACAGACAGTATTTGTGTTTAGATTTCTTCTTGTGTTGTAATCGTTTGCTTTTTCTTGCAGCTCATGATGGAGACTCTGTAATTATTGTAAATGAGCAAAAGAGTAAAAAGCAAGAAAGTTCAAGGTCAGTGTTCATGTGACGTTTGTCATAACAGTGCCATCATTTATAACGGCGTAATGTGTGACGTTGTTTATCTTTATGGTGAAAGAAATTAGATGTGCCACTTTTGATGTCATAGATATTTCAGTATTTGTATTCTCATCATGTCATGTGTGTGTGTGTGTGTGTACGTGCTCAGTCGGCGTGTTTCCTCTGTGTAACTGTTGCTGTCTTTACAGCGTGCCATGTTTCCAAGCTGAGTTATGGATTAAAGAATTGTAAGTGCACTCTAATTTACCCAAGAATGCTTTACCCACTTTTCACTTTATACATTATGTTTGATTCGAGGCGGGGGGGGGGGAAATATTTGTTGTCACTTCAGGACAAGTATGTATGACTTTCGGGCAAGGGAACGACGGAGACGGATAGAAGAGCAGGAAGCTTTGGCTGCCCAACTGCTGCGGCAGGTCCGTTTGCAGCACTCATTTGGTGCACTTTTATCATCTGTTATTCCTACACTCATCCATTTCATGTGTCGCCGTTCTCCCAGCGCCTGTCTGAAGAAGGGCAGCGCAGCCGTGGTGTGGAGGTCCACGTCCGTGTTCCTTTGGAGAAGGAAGTTCCTTTGACTCGTGTCATAGAACAAGCAAAGCCTCCGGAAGAGAAACCAGAATTTCCCGAATTCACAGAGGTGTTGTTCATTGTGTCTTCCTGTGCATGCGTGTTTATCAATATTGATCGACGTGGCAAATGATCATGATATTTATTGCCGTTTCACCCGGTCCTGAGTGAAACCAGCTCTTCCAACTGTTTGGCACCCGTTGGGCGTCTGTAAGGCCGGTGGGTTGGATTATCGAATGTCTTTGGTTGACGTGTTTGTCCTCTTTCTGTGAAGGACATGGCAGCTGAGGTGAACAGGGTGCTGAGAGGAGGTAGCTCTCATGACGTCTTAAGTGAAGGTTTTGGCCTCAGCCTGAAACGCAAAGACCTGCAGACCCTCAGCAACCTCAACTGGCTAAACGATGAGGTACGTCCTCACGGTCCTCAAGGCCAGAGATGTCTTCATTTTGGACCAGATGGCATGTCTTTGTTGTGCATAGAGTAACTGTTTCACGGCTCTTCAATCTTCCAGGTGATCAATTTCTACATGAACCTGTTGGTCGAGCGCAGCAAGGACCCCAGCTTGCCATCGGTCAATACGTTCAACACCTTTTTCTACCCCAAGCTGTGCAGCAGTGGGTACTCCGGTGTCCGCCGCTGGACCAAAAGGATGGACATCTTTTCGAAAGACGTCCTCTTGGTTCCCGTCCACCTGGGGGTGCACTGGTGCCTCTCTGTAAGTCTGAATGCGCTTTCATCCGAAACAACAATGTCAAAATGTTTGGATTTCCATTTCTGATTACAAAACTCTTTCTCCCAGGTGGTGGATTTCCGCAAAAAATCAATCATGTACTTTGATTCGATGGGAAGAAACAATGACGAAGCATGCAGAATATTATTGTAAGTTACAGTTGGAGACTCGTTTATTTTTTTCTGTGCAGCGCTAAAGGCTGCAACTGAAAAATTATTTTCATGTTTGATTTCTTTTTGTTTCCACAGTGAATACCTGCAACACGAAAGTAAAGACAAGAAGGGCAAACAACTAGATACCTCAGGTTGGACTCTGCACAGCAAAAAACGCAATGTAAGTGTAGCGTATTAGCCGGTTTCCTTTACGTGTGTCTGAGTAGGATCCAGTTTATACCCTATACCCTATCCCTTTATTCTTTTTTTACTCAGGAAATTCCTCAGCAGATGAATGGCAGCGACTGCGGAATGTTCACATGCAAATATGCAGATTACATTACCAAAGACAAACCAATCACATTCACACAGGTAATCACAAACATCAGCAGAGATTTATGTTATGTGGGTGGCTCACAAATCTCAATTCTCTTATTTTTTTAGGAACACATGCCATACTTCAGGAGGAGGATGGTTTGGGAGATTGTGAATCATAAACTTTTGTGACGTCAGAAGGAGAATCGGTGACTGAGCTTCGTTCATAGGCAGGATCCCGCCTCCAGTCGTCCTCTAGGATCAAACACCAGCGTCTATCAGGAACCGCCTCTGCTGCTCTGCATCAGCTGATGACCTTGATGCCGGAGCACAGAGCACTGCCTTGCTGGACTCCACCTTGATATTTTTGATGCACCAGGATGGCAGCTGAAACACTGCAAGATTTGTATTTCTCAGCTGCAACATTTCAAACATTTTGTTTTCAGATTACTCTGACAGTAATACTACAGCAAGTGTTTGATACTTGGGGTATGTGCAAAGTTATATTGACTTCACCATGAAAATAGAAATACCAACTAAGCTGACACCTTTCTTTCCCCCAAAGGAACATTTCATCTGATAAACAGAAATTATTTTTGTAATTTGATTGAAATGCACAGAAGTCTTCAAACATGTCATTGCCTCAGTACGAGTCATAATGGAAACACTTACCTTTCCAATTAAAAGACAATTTGTTGCACCGTTAAAGTGCTGGGCAAAAGGTTCACCTTTTCATTCTTACCCATCAGTGTTGATGCAAGAATGTAATGTTCAAAGTATATTTTATGTATTTCAGAGTCTCTTCATTTGACAGCAACCTTTGGACAATTTAGTATATTTTGAATTTTGTATATACTAGTATAGTATATACTTTGTGTTTCCTGTGTTTTAGTAACAATTTCTCATGTGTTTTGAACATTGTGTATTACCTCATCCGCTGGGGTTAATATAAAGAAAAGTTAAAGGGATAAACATGAGAGAACCTGGACGTGTGTCTGATTTTTTTCAGTGCAGATATAAATAAAACATGAATGAAAACAATTGTGAAAAAAAATTTATTAAAAAAAAAAGAACGTTTGAAGTTAAAGTTTAGTAGCTGTTGGGATTTTCTGTCAAGACAAAGACCTGGATCATGGCACAAACAAATTTACTGAGGCTGTTTGATGCACAAAACAAAACTGAATAACATTGACGTTTCAAACTGACTATGTGACTCGATATAGCCAATGAGATTTATTTTTAAATATACGTAGCAATCCAAAATTAGCAGCAATAGTTCTTTAAACTCAACAAGCTACCCTTCAGTTTTTCTTCAATATTTTGGACAGAATTGTAATCTCATTTTTCTTTTGTTTCCTCGCTTCATTGTTCAACATTAGCAGTGCATGAAAGAAACAACGTTCCAGTCAGAGGTGAAGAAAACAAAATTTGCGTAGCACTTCGCTAACCCCGTCCAGTGAAATCTAAGGCATTTCTGTGAAGTTAAATTTTCTCCTGGAAATAAACCGTTAAATGAACAAAACTAAACAAATTAATCGATTACTCAGCAAGAAAGAAGGATAACAAATAGGACAAGATGAGACACATAAATGGATGGAATGGAGAATTACAGCTTACAAAAAACCCTGTGGTGTCCAAACAAATGTGCATCCGTCTTCATTCACATTAAGCGCACCTGCCATGGTTCTAGTTAGAATTTCTACAGTCATTAACCACATAATAAGAAATGGTTCCCTTTTCATGCATCAAAGACGAATACGTCAGAAAAGAAACATCTAAATGTGTGGCTGTGAGCCGTAAATGAGCAGTTTCTCTTGGATGTTTGTAGTACTGTATTGCATTTCTGAGGACAATAAATTAATTGCATAGATCATCTGACCTTGGGCATGAATTCCAAAACTTTGGATCAAAGAGTTAAAGGATGTGGACACAGAACCAGCTGTGAACAACCATGAGACCGACTGTAGTCGCATTTTGCCTGTGAACCCAGTACACAAACTGAATCCACATCCCTCTTGCAGGATGAGGTAAATCACGGTTTTTGAGTATATATATATTTCTTGAGCATTAATTCCCAATGTTTTGGGGCACAACTCTGTAACAATGTATCTGAACCTAGCACACATAATCCATAAAGACCAGGAGTCTTGCTCGCAAAGTGTCCACATTTAGGACACATAGAACTGAAATGTCATTAAAGTCTCTGAGAGCAACACTGAAACCAGAATGATAATCTGCAAAAAGACAACTCACTATAAAA
The DNA here is from genome assembly GCF_040956055.1 of Brachionichthys hirsutus. Classification (NCBI taxonomy): domain Eukaryota; kingdom Metazoa; phylum Chordata; class Actinopteri; order Lophiiformes; family Brachionichthyidae; genus Brachionichthys; species Brachionichthys hirsutus. The sequence goes on from NC_090898.1 coordinate 7,730,796, forward strand.
AAACTGTTTAAAATGTCTATTCCTCACTATTTAAAGCACACAACACTATAAAAAATAAAATTTACGTTTCTTTGAAAAATAGCATCAATCTTTGAAGTTTCAAAACAGAACTTTTTAAAATAAAAAATTAAATAGTTTAAAAAAAAAGAACACGACGGTGAAGAGAAGCAGAAATAGATGCAAATACACAGCGACGGGCCCGTGTAACACACACACTGGCTTAATAACCCACCTTAATAGTGTTTGATGAAGACGCAACAGGACAGAGCAACCCTTTAACAGTTGATCTCCACGTCTATGAAGAAAGTACTTCACTCTCAGTAACTTCTACTTCTTGTTTCAGATACCGTGGGGATTCAGCTGAGATTCAGCTTCCCTTTTTTTAAAAATAAAATAAAAAAAGGACACAAGGGTAAAACACACAGGTGATGCCGTTTGGTACATTTTGATGAAACTAAATCAACTGCAACAACTAAATCTCTTCTTCAGGTCGATTTACGTGAAACATGATCCCCTGTTGAGCAACTTCGGAGCTCATCAAGTGAATGCAGCTTATTTATAACTATCCGATAATCATCTCTGGAATGCTTCTACTTGCTCTTTTAAGGGATTCTTCTCTTTGAAGTCTGCCATCCATCTAATTCTTCGGTTTTCTAACCTGATTGTCTGAAGCTTTGTTGAGATTGTTTGAAGTATAAATGATTTGCGATTCAAGTGCCAAAAAAAAAGAAAAGGACAATTTCAGGCATGAAAACTCGCTGCCACTTTGAAGGCATCTTATCCACAGCAGCACCGCATCTGTCTGAATTATGATTCATAATTTTGTGTGTGAAAGTGTTTTTTTTGTTTTTTGCTTTTCAGATATTTGCAACACATCATTCGAACTAGGACACGTAAGGCTAGAAGCACACCAAAGCAACCACTTTTGTACAAAATGGCAGGTTCAAAGCCTGAAAGTAGAGAAAAGAGGGACATTTAAAACAGCACATCTTGCAAAATCTCAACATAAAACATGGAAAAAATAAAACAGCGTGTTGAAATGTTTTCCTGGTTTCATCCTCTTCCTCTGAAGCAGCATCAGAACGGAACATGGAAAAATGCTCGAATGAGCTTTCAAACACGTTTAGTGTGTGACCGGTTTCCTCGACTGTTATTAAAATAGATGCTTCTTGTTCTTCCATTCCTCCTTGCCTGCTGCCCTCCAGCCTGGCTTGCTTGGAGCAAAAGAGTTTCTTTTAAACTATGAGCTTGTAGAAAAGATCTTCTTGTTTCTGCGCAACAGTCCGTGTTTCCTCCCGATAGCGCCATACATCACGAGCCGAATCCCCGAGAGTCGCTCCAGTGATGGAAGATCTGACCAGGTGAAAAGGACAGCCAATCAGAAACAAAAGGACCGCTGCACCGCCTCCACTTGCAGGAATACTTCACAAACAATAAAAACACAGGCTTTTTTGAGTACTCTGTAGGCACATGGACGAAAAACAGACATGAATGGAATGGTCACCCACCTCCTTCACTTATTATGTTGATAGGGGTAGGTCGTGTGTTCTGTTGGCGTTTCTATGGAAACCGGTTGTTGGACGGCGCTTTCCTGAGAATGACACAATAAACATGAAATCTGTGAGTGATTGTTTGACTTAATTCAGTTCTAAACGGTGCCAGGGAATGAAAACGGACTACCTCCACTGACATGTTGGTGGAAGGCACTTGGGTGTAGGGGGGGATGTAGGTCCCCTGCATAGAGGTGTTGGCAGGCATATACTGCAGGAGGACAGAGTCGACGGGTTGGACATAACAGCTGACATCGCCCAACACTACTTTTACAACCCAGAAATGCACCATATTTTGTATTCTCCCAGTTTGACCAGTTAAATACCAAAGATGGTTCCAAGTGTACTCAAACAGTAAATACTGACTGTGCCACTGCTGCCCATGGAGAGGTGGCTGAGCTGCTGGGTTAGGGGCCCCATCATTGAGGTCGGCTGGATGGACATGGCGTGGTCCATTCCTGGAGTCAGGACTGCTCCCTGTATAAAACAACTTGTAACATTCACATCTTAGGACCCGATTTAAATCACTTGCTTTCGTTTATTAGTCCACTGCGCAACGGACGAGGATCTGGGCACATTGCTTTTTAAAAAGTCTCAGCACAGACACGCGGTCTCATACATGTGAGCAACCGGGCTAATGTTTAACTGATGACGAGGAGGAAGGCTGCTGTGCATCCCTTTGTGTTAAAAAGTTATCGTTCTGATCAACAGTGGGCGGCATATGGGAAAGTGAAATAAGAGCGTTTATAATGCAATTATTAACGCTCTTATACCTGCATCAAAAAGCAGGATCATCAGCCCAACTTCTTTATTCGATTCTTCTGAAAAAATCTTATTGTATTGAAGTCTTTCTTTCATACATCCAAAAGGTCACGGATAATCCAGGGTTACGGACGCATTCCTGGGATTAAAGCAGCTGTTCTCATGATAATATCGGCAGAAGCAGTGAAATGACGCCGCCGTGAACCTTTTTTTTTAATCCGAGAAGTTCATTTGTCAAGGTTAGTGAAAATGTGTGTGTCCAGATGACGTCTGAAGGCCAGGGGTATTAAAACCGAAGCTACTCACTGTGGGGGGCATGATGTATGACTGATGATGTAACCAGGATGGGTTGTGTACCTGCCGGAAAATAAAAGGCAAACCTTTATTAGTGCATTTATCATTTGACAATCATGGGATTTCTCGTTATTTGACCCAAAGCACAAGCGTGACTAAAACTCAGCGTCTCCGACGGTTTGAAACTACCTGGTAGGTGGACACGGGTGAATGCATGTATGGGGAGAGGGAGGTCGGCCCAATCATCCGGTTGGGGGCGATGCTGTAGGGGGAAGAGTAGAACCTGCAGCGATAGAAGGAAAGGAGTCATTAAAAACGCCACCCCCCCTCCCACTGGGAATGCAGAGGATTTGTCAAACTTGCAGCACTGACCCGTTCTGTAAGGCTGTTGTGGGGTCATAGGTCAGGGTCATTCCTCCCTGGGGGAAAAGGGATGAAAGCCTCACTGATAAATTGCACCACAAGCACAATAAAGCATCGTCTAAGAGGCCACGAGGACGTCACAGTGTCTCACAGTGTCCCCGTCTCTTGTCCAAGGCCGGCCGTTCTGCAGGTATTTTCCTTGGCTTTGACGCTTCTTCTGGCCCCCATCAGCAAATTTACACAAAAGTGGCTCTGATGGCACTAGATCAGTGAGAAAATATCCGTCAGACGAACTCTTTGAAGACGCCACGTTCCCACACGGTGAAAAAGAACCGAGCCTCACCGGGTACTCCAGGTGGAATCTTGATGTATTTTCCATTAAAATGTTGGATGATGGCTTCGCATTTCTCTGTCGACTCCATCCTATTGGAATTTCAAGTATTTATTCAAAACAATCAATAGTAGTAGTAGTAATAGTACCCTTTCTAGCCACCAGAGGACGAACTCACCAAGATTACCACTGACTGACTTTCATTTTTTTGATTTTTCTCTGTGTTTTCTTCAAAGCATTTGCAGCAGCGCCGTCACCATTAACAGGCTGACCCAACATGCACGTCTAAAGTAACTGAATCTCATACCTGGCGAAGCCCACGCCCCGGCTGGTCCCGTTGGCGTCACGGAGGATGCGAGTTGAAATGGCCTGACTGAAGGGGTTGAGCATGTTTTCCAGCTCCTGCTCATCCATGGACATAGGCAGATTGGAAATGTACAAGTTGGTGGGGTCCTGCTCCTGTTGCTGAATAGACAGAAGTTGAGAGAGGAGGAAATGACAATAATAAGGACTGGAGCTTAGAACTTTGCAATTTCATGTGGGAGAAAAAAACCCAGAATCAAATACCAAGAGCCCCACAAAAGCTGCCAGCAATGGCGTGAAAGGATTTCTATAAGTCTGTGAGATCCCTGATGTTTTGATGGGCGGCAAATGCAAGACACCTGACAGCTGAAAGAAAGTTTGAAGGTTTGAACTTTGGGATTTAATTTTGGCCCCGCATGACAAAAGGAGCTGCATAGATAGATAGTCAGCGATGATGGAGATGAACTTCTCTCATTTCCACTCCCTATTTATGTGTGTAATACTTTCATTCATCGAACTCTTTGTATTCACACTCTTCTCTCATATGTTATTAGCACAAGGGTACATAGACGCTAGGCTCTGTGTGTGTGTGTGTGTGTGTGAGACTGTCCTCTTAAGAGGATGAAGGGTCCAGGTAATGTGATATCAAAGCATAATTAGATTTTCAATGGCTCTCCATCCATGGAGGCTCTTAAATGATTGTGCATTCTTGCTCAGTGGAGAATAGCAGCAGAGATGCTTTGGACTTGGAGGACATCTAAGGCATTTCGCTATCACCTCCCAGGGCAAACACTATCATCCACTTTTCCTAGGTCATGGTAATAATATATCACTTGTATTCAAGTAGTTGTATTCCCGCGGTAATCCCGACCTTGAATGCAGACACAGAGGCGGGTTTTCCCAAAATCTGAATTGGAAATGATTAGAGAACAACCTGAAAGAAACTCTCCTCTCATTTTTTATTTGACGCTTCTGAAAGACTCTGCAGGTTTTCTTGTCTCCTCTCGTCTCTTCCTACTCAAACACATTTCATTTGACCATAAGCGTCGTGCAGAGATCGTCACTCTGTATCACCCTCTAACCATTACGCACTCTTTTTATCTCAGAGTGCAGATGTGATTAAAAACTGTTAATGCAAAGTGAATTATTTTCCGTTCTATGAATAATGCATGAGCAAATCGCGACCTGTGCTGAAGGTGATTTCTACTTCACCACGCTCCTAATCCTCCTCCTCCTCCTCCTCTTCATCCTTCACAGCAGCAATGAATTAGCGATGAACCTCAAACCCATGAGAGTAAGGAGAGGAGACCTGCTGCTGGTTTCAACCACGGTGTGAGTCAGACTGAGTCAGAGAGACATCCGGCGCAAACACAAGCCTTGCTGCAAACCCGGAGAGAAGGGGAGACGGGAGTCGAGTTGTTTTGCGAGCAAGGAGCCGTATGAATGTCAGTGATCCAGCGTTCCCAGGGCGTCTGTGGTGCGTGTGTGTGTTTGCATGTTTGTCATAATCTGGATGAGGTGTTTGTGTAGTGTGTGTTTAGTGGTGTGAGTAGCTGGGCGCAGGGGCGCTGCTTAGACACTGAGTCAGAAGCCACCAGGGAGAACAGGCAGGTCCTTTGTAGAGGGAGCTCAGAGATCAGGCTCTGGGACGCATTCCCTCAACGCCGTCCCCACTGTGAAGCACAATACACAACGCACACACAGGCATCGTGCACACGTGTAAAAACACGTACCTGAGTGCATCCGCGCTGTGCTCTTTGTGCACTCATATTTACAAAGACGCACGTTACAGTTCTCAGAAAGAGGAAGGAAAGGACAAAGAATAAACCCTTTTCTCCAAGGTTAATAAATTAATAATTCATCCTTTTTTCTTTTGCTGAGTCACTGTAAAAGGTTTTCATGCGTCCGTCTGGAAGAATCAGGTGGTTCAGAAAACAAAATTACAGGCCCAGATAAATGTCTGGCCCAAAACCAACCCTGAACGCAGAAATCAGGATTCACTTCAACATCCTCAAATTGAACACAAGTTTATATCAGATGCGTAAATCAATTCAGTTTTTTTTGATTCGGTCTTTTGGAATTAGGGTTGTCTGAGATAGCATTAATGTGCTGCTCCTGCTGCTATAAGGCTATTAATCACCCACTGTTTACACTCAGTTCCCCATCCCCGATCAGCTGAACGCATTAACCCGACACCTCATTATAAGAAACAAACGCACCAAGCACTGCCATCTGAAATGGATCCCCACCTTGGCCATCTGAGCCTGCACTCCACCCGCCTTCAGCGCCGTCACTGCCTTCTGAGCCGAGGCCGGACTGTCGAAGTCTACGAAGCCGTAGCCTGGAGGGACCCACAGACAAATGATCATCTAAACTGTAGTTTCTAATCTGAACTCACTCACAGTTAGCAGCTAAGGTGTGCAAAAAGTGTGTCTTCAGCCGTGACAAATAGTATTTCCTGGTCACAATCAATCACAAAGGCTGTGAAAATCAATTGACATTAATGTAATGCGAAAATATTAGCAACTATTGAATCCCAATTTTTTGACTCAAGGTGGTCGCAAGATAAACAAACTAAACACACAATCAGAATTACATTAGAGCTGCCATGAATAATTGATTGATACTTATTCACGATTAATGTGCAACTATTGCAATCATCATTTAATGTTCATTTTTTAATGAACCGTAAAAGTGATAAATGTAAATTTTTCTTAGTCTATTACAATAATAAACTGAACTCTCCTTCTGATGACACAAAACAGCGAGTTTGTTTTCTACAACAAACAATAAAAGTTAAACGTCAGCGACCGTCACATCTCACCTTTGCACTTGTTGGTCGTCTTGTCCAGGATGGCCTTGGTAGACACGATTTTCCCAAAGCTACACACACAAAGAAAAGAGGTTAAGATGGAGGATAATCCAAGGACTGAACTTTATTACAATCAGTACCAGTTTTGGAACACTGTTGATAAAAGTCAAGTCAAAAAACTCCTGGAAATTGGACTCCACATTGACTGAATTATAATAAACCTTAAAGCTCCAATGCATCGACACCAAATGCGATTACGCCATCTTCTAACGTGCATAGGGGGGCCTCTTTGGGGGGGGGGGGCAACGTAAACTAAAGGAGATTAATCATGTCTCATGGGCTTCTAACAACTATAGATTTCCAATTTAATTGATCCATTTAAGCTCACATGCAGACCTCAGTGGGGATTATAACCACATAATGCGGCAAAGATAAAAGTCTCTGCTGCATCTTGCCATTGCTTCACGGAGTTCGATCAATAGAAGTGCCCTGCATTATGGATATAGATTCTGCAGATGCAATGCGCTGGGGCCAGGCTCGGGCAAACTCTATGTGGCATGGCGAGTATCGGTTCCCATCTCTGCAGGCATGTGTATGCAGTGTAATCTGATATGCTGCTCCCTGGCTGTCCTGTCCAATGCTGGCTCGCAGCCACACGCCCATTCTACGAAGCAGCCTCTCTCTCTCAGCAGCGACCCTCCGGCTCGACCTTCCACCGGGTCTTAGTGCCGCTCAAAAGGCATCACGCTTTAATCCTGTGGCGCTGCACCAACCGCCACATTTCACTGAAGCAAGACGAGTCCAGTTCTAAGTAAGTTAAGTGGGATTTAGCAAGGATCTGCAATGATTGTAATCCAACATCTGATTTATTGCTTTAAACTGAACTGGAAGGATATTTTTCTTATAGTTTAATTTAGATTTTAGATGCCAAAATAGGATTACTTTCCCTTGAGAGAGAAATCTAGAGATCGTCACTCCTTCTTCAAGGTGGTTCAAGGTCAACCCGGAACGTATTTACATTTTTACTGTCACAACTAAAGAACTCCTGACCAAACAGTGGTCATCTGCCAACGCAGCTCCATCTCCCCATGTTATATTCATCCTCGAAACATACCCCGAGAATTTTTATTTTGATACACTGTTGTGAACCCAGACCTGGAATATTACTTGGAGGCACTGGAGGCATTATCCATAAGGTTGGATGAAAAATCTTGCTCAACTAAGGTTCTGAAACATTAGAATACTTCGACTCATTTTTGGAATAGCTACCCTGAGGCATTAAATAAATTGGTGTTCAGATGCTGCTAGAATTATATAGAATTAATCACTGGTTTGATCCTATAATAAAAAACTAACTTAAATTAGCTTCATGGAAGTTTCTCTTTCTGATTCAGGACCTTCAAAAAAAAAGATCTGCATCTGTTGTCAGACAACTTAAAGACTGATGCATTACGTATTTGACATCACGTCTGCATTACTATTTCATGACTCATATCGGATTCAAAGCCAGAAGGAGCCACCAACTGGACTGGAGAGATATGCCAACACAAGCAATCCCACTCGTCTCAGACTTCTGCTGGAAGCTGTGCCGAGTGCATTCTGCTTCTTACACAGTCGAGATGCTCGTTCGCTTAATTGCACTCATTGGGAACTCAAGACTCCGTGATGCCGAGCGAGGCGAGGGGCTGGGAGACTCAGCCATGTGTGAGACACGCTGCGCAGTCCGGTCCAGCGTCCATCAATGGTCAAAACCACCAGAGAAGAGACGGGTGAGAAGCAGAGCGGCGGCGAGGCACCCAGAGAGACGACTGCAGGGGCTGGGGAAGGACAACCAACCCCCACGTCCCCTCCTCTCGTCTCGGTACATCTCAGGGCATGCATGCAGCAACTCGAGGCTTGAGGGGGGGCTTCGGGTCCTGAGACAATGCACTCATTTGCTATTCAAACATGAGTTAGGCAAGACAAATGCGATCCAGACTTGTCTTTCCTGCCGTGTTACGTCACAATCTCCTCCTTTAAGACAGATTTCATCTGCTTGGTAACAGAAACACGAGAACAACCCCTACAGGCCACCACCAGAAACAAACTTTAAACTCCATTTCTCCTCCGTTGATTCTCTCCATCCACCCCCCCTCCCCTCCCCCCTCCATTGCCCTTGTTTGTCTTTCCCTTTTCCCTGGTCTCGCCATTTCCTGTTGGGTTGGGCAGCCTCATGTGAGCCGTATCTTCCAGACAGCTGTAAAATAGCAGGCCTCTCCCTCCCTCCCTCCCTCCCTTTTTTTCACTCTCTCTAGCCCTCTTTCCCTTGCTGTCTCTCCCTCCTCTCCTCTGCTCTTCTGGTCCTCATCACCAGGCTCCAGAACTCAATTAAATGAGCCCAGATCATTCATCTCTGCCTCCCTGACTTACTGACGTCCCAACAAACACATCAGATGGGTTGGCTGATGCCGTTGTTTGATCTCCGGCTTCACGCTGCCCACAATGCGGTTTTCAAAGACTCACACTCAATGAAAGAAACATTGTGTGGCGTTTTTAGGACGAAATTTGACTTTGAATTTGGATGTGCTGCTCATTTACGAGACTCAAGCATAGAGGAGAAATTAGCCCCCAAAAAATGGAAGAAGAAGAGAATACGAAAAAGGATTAATGTGAGAGAGACAGACCAAACATTTTTGCACCTCGTTGTCGGAAAGTCTGTGCTTATAGCTACGTACAAAAACTGAAAGGTCTTCCTTTGCCGTCCAGATGATTGTTGGTTTTTCCACAAAGTCACTAAATGACGGCTCCTGTAAAACGGCCGGAATAAAATGCTGCTTTCTCCTTTGAAATGCCTGCCGAGGCGCTTCAGCATGCATGTGTGTGTGAAGTGGAAAGAAGTCCTGCATGTAGTCCTGCAACCTTTGACGCGTTCACCCAGCAGGCCTTTGCTCGTCCATCTCTCCCTTCCACCTTAAATCTCCTCTGAAACTATAATCTGTTTTATGGTCAAAGCAGGCGGCCAAAAAGGGATTTATTGGGCGTGACATGCAGAGGTTGGGTGAAACAGTTTATTTAAATGACTTACGGCTGACATAGCTTGACCAGATCCTGGTCTGTGGTTCCTGGGTGGAGGCCACGGATGTACAGGTTGGTTTTGCTCAGCTGCTCGCCGCCACCGCTGCTGCCGTTGCTGATGGAGTTGATGGCGGAGTAGCTGCCGTTGTTGGGGCTTGGAGGAGTCATCTGGTAGTTGGACGGGGACACGTACGTCTGCAGCAACCACACGGAGGGGACGGTCAAGATTTGGGATGGAGCAGTCAAACGTGAAGCGTAAAAACGTTAGTTAAACGTGTACACTGGCTAATTCACATTCCAGTATATAATAATCCAGTTCGCTCATTAATTAGCTCACAAACATTCACTGCCAACCCTCGTTTGTGTAGTCATAGTAAAGAATATTCTCTGGGGTTTGGAAAATCGGGGGGAAATGCGCAAAAACTGGGACACAGTTGAAAATGGCTGACACTCGCATTTGTTTGCAAGAAAATATTCTGCAGACAAACTGACCTTCCTCCATTTTGTTAAAGTTGTTACCTGTAGACATATTTTGCATCCAATTCCAGGACAAATAACCCTTATTTGGCCACGATGCCCTGATCGCCATGGTGATCCATTACAGCTGTTATGAAAGCCATGATCCTGGACATACATTAAACATGTTACAGGTCTTTCTCGTCAGGGTAAACTCGCCATTCGAGTGAAGATCTAAAACTAAACATTACTTATTCGATATATTCATGGTATATTCATGTCGTAATTTTGCTCACCTCAATGAATGTTATTCATGCCGTTTACCATCGTAATTATTATTCATTGAAGCCACTGATAAAGAATCTTAAATGCATAACACATCAATTAATATAATGCTCCTGTCAATAAATACATCATAATGCTAAGCATCGGGCTCCACAGCAAACTATAAGTCAAAATGGCATCGAACTAAAATGTCAGCTAGTGCTGACGACTTCTCGGTGCCGGAGGAGGAACCGTTTGATTCGCGAGGGTCACCGGGCCGGGCCCCAGGGAACAATGGGATGGCTTGTTGAACGCCACAAGGTCAGCCTTGGAGTGAAAGCTTATTAATAGAGAGAGGGATTAGAGAGAGGGCGGCTAGAATCAAGCTAATTTCGACTGTTGCGTGTCGGCTCTGAGCAGCTGCAGAACACGGCCGATCCAGAGACCAGACGCACAAACTACGAGGGAACGTCACAACTCGCACACTTCAAAGATTTCAAGATGGAAACCCAGTTAATATTTAGATGTTGGAATAAAAAAAAAAAGAAAGGGTGAGGTTCATTCACAGTTTTCATGAGACAGATGAAGATGCCACGATGAAAAGTAGCAGCAGCTTTACTTTAAAGCTTCACCACTGCAACAATGTAAAGCTTCTAGACAAAGTTTCTGTCGAGTTGATATTTCTAACTTCCGTTTGCCTCTTTGTTGGCAACGTAACCCAAAGTTCTGGATGGGTTTTGATTGGAAATGTCCAAAATGGGTCTTGGGGCAAGTGATGTTGGAAGTGATCCAGCTCACTGTCCGGATATGGGAATTATTTAAAGGATCCTTTATCGTTGAGCGATAGGGCTGTTTTGCGCATGTAGTGCCACAATAAGTGGGTTGAGTTAAGAAAATAGAGGATGAGTTCCCAATAGGGTCTACAAGATATCAAAGATTAATCCGGATCCTGGCAAAATGATGGATACAGTGATCCAGAAGAAGAAAAAAATAGGGGATCTGTGAAACTTTCATTACGGCGAGGGAACAAACACCAAAAATATACACACTGAGGAATCAAAAGTGTGCTAACAGACTTTTTTTTATCTTCAAAAGGCTATGGAGGCAGATCCAGAAGAAAACTGCCATTTCTTAAAGTGACTGTCGTGAAGAACTACATACTAATAATGATAAAGAGAATCCGATTTCTAAAAAGGCATCTTTTCATGGTCGGGGAATCTAAAAATGCAATAAATGCAGGTGTAAAATCACACTGTGGGGACGAACTGAGGTGCTTGGTGGAGGTCTGCGCTCTCTGCGTGCTCGTCTAATCTTAAACTGCAACATCAAGATTAATTTGGGAAAGATTACACTAATGAAACTCTGAACACCCCCCCCCCCCCTCAGATACAGGAACTACTCAATCTTTAGCATGCCTTTGATGAAACTCAAACTGAGAACATAAAGACTTCTTTAGCCAACAATACCTCCAGGAAGGACAACTAGGAAAATGTACGTTTGTATTAAAGCTGCTCGAGAGAAACGTGAATGAAATGCCTTAAAAAAAAGAGAATCTTTCCTCTGAGAAACGCCTGCGTGCGTAATAAAGCAGCAACCAGGCTACAGAGCAACCTCATGCTTCTAAAAAACTAAAGAGTGCCGATTTATTCCTGCCCTGTTCTCCAACCTTTCTCTCTTCCCTGCCATCAATTGTACCTCGTCGGCTTTTCTACAAGCACAGTTTCGTTCCCTCGCCCTCCACTTCTTGGCAGCCCACACAGGCTACCAGGAGAGATGCACCTGCAGAGATAGGATCTGATGGGAGACTGGGAGTTGGGGCCTGAGCCTCGCTACTGAGGCCTGTCTAATTGGGATCCGAGCTTGTTAGCGGAAAGTGCTAATCCCTCTCATGTGCTCTCCAGTCAGAAGGTAGCGTCTCATTAAGGCTGCACTGCTAAGGCCCCTTGTGAGAAGAGGAAGGCAGTGAATCCGAACCACACCTACGCCCCCATCTGCCCCGGCTCCGGCTCCAGGTGTTTTTTGCAGCCGATGTCGTGTCTCATGCTCTGCTTCAAACACAGACAAATATGCATGAAGAGCAGGCATAGTTCAAAGCGGGGGGTGGGGGGGGGGGGGGGTGACAGGAGTTTTATAATGGTGCATCGTCCTTGACCTCGTGTCTCTGATCTCCTTCCAGCTTCTTACGTTTTGATCCAGAGCTGTGCACACATCCTTTTTTTACCGATACGTGTTCCTTACAGGCACATTCTTTAAGCTCCTCCTCAACACATGTGATTGTGTTTCTCTCCCCGTGTCCACACACAATAACGATACTTTTTTTAAATTGACATTCATTTGCTTTCTTGCCGCTTTGCGGGTCACGCACGCACACACACACACACACACACTACGGGCAATTTGGAGTGATCAATTCGCCTAAACTGCATGTTTTTGAGGCGGGAGGGAACCGGAGAAAACCCACTCAAACATGGGAAGAACATACGAACTCCACACCGGTCCGATTCAATCTCGGTACCTTCTTGCTGCGAGGCGAGAGCAGCGCTAACCACTACGCCACTGTGCCGCCCAAATTGACATGCGAAGCAAATTTTACTGTGTCTAATGACAAACTACCTCCATCAATGACTCCCAGTATATTACCAGAACTGCTGACAGCAGTAATACTCTCTAATACAAGGAAGTGGCATACAAGTATAGAATCCTTCTACAGTGGGGGCCTTCATGACGCGGTCTCGTGTAGCTGCAGCGAGCGGCCCACGCCGTGGCACAGGGGAAGGAGTGTGCTCTAATCAGCAGCTGAAAGCTGATGAGGTGATTACAGACGGAGAGATCAGAGACCATGCCTGTAGGGAGCGCAGGTGACTCAAGGACTTTTCATCCATTGCCAAGCGAGGCCGGATGCGTGGCCTTAAGGACGCCGTGGCAACACGCAGAGATCTGACTGCCTCAATTCTGACGGTGCCAACCTTTTGTGTGACCAACAATGAGGGCGATAGAACAAGCTTACACAAGCTCCACGAGGTCGTCCCGTTATTACTTCAATTAAATAACCGTATTATATAGTTTTCTGCAAGGTCTTATGGAGAATAGATATTACACTTTAAAAAACACACGTGAATCTGACTTCCTTTACCATGAGTTATACTTGATTGTCCCCATGGGGGAAACTTTCACTGCGTGTGACACATTCCTGAGGCGCCACGGAAAGCCCTCACAAAGCCCAGGGAGGAAAAGTGGGGTTCAGTATCCTGGCTCAAGAATCTTAAACATCTAGATTAAAGAGGTGGGGGGTCAAACCGTCACCCTTCTGATAAGCAGACAGCCAGTCTACCTCCTGAACTACAGCCGAAATCCATCCATTAGCATTTCAATAATGCACAAATTCAGAATGGATTGCTGCCTGTAACGAGTATGTGTTAAAGAATTCATGATAGGGTTGATGGAGAGAGAGAGAGAGAAATCTTTAAAAAAAAAAAAAGGTGGCATCCTACCTGACTGGCTAAAGACTCTTTAAAAGACACCGAGGTGGAGATCATGGTGCGACAGAAACAATCTCTTTATATTAGTTTTCAGCAGCGGCGGGCAAAAAAGGAAGAAAAACAATCTGGGAAGAGCCAAATGATGAAAGGGATAAAAATAAATTACAAAATAATCCTCAATGTCCCGTGGCTAAAAGGTGAGACTTCTGTCTGCTTCTCCCTCTTTGGACTCAATCCAATCATCAGAAGTAAGAAAAACACCAGAAGAATCTTAACAGATGCTTTTAGTCCAAGCAGGGACCGAAAACCCAGGGGAGGAAATGCAACTTATTAAAAGAAGGAATTCATCAGTTAGGAGGAACGTAAACGCTCCGCTCTCCATGTGAACGGATCCACTGACAGACAAGAAATCCAGGTATGAGAAACACACAAAGGAGAAAGAGTTAATCGAAAGCAGGGGAAAGGGTGTGTGTGTGTGTGTGTGTGTGTGTGTGTGGGGGGGGGGGGGGGTCGCTTAATCCTATCTTTTCTCCGCCCCTTTTCCCGTAGTAAAACACAAACCAGGGTTTACCACTTGACACTGGATTTACAAGTCTTCACTCTGTGTGACTTTGACGCTCTAACAATACGAAACGTGCACACACACACACACACACACACACACACACACACACACACACAAAAAAGTGTGTGCACAACCTCCCTCAAGGAAAGAGTTGGAGTTTGCAGAGCCCCTCTTGAAATGAGCACATTGTCTGTTATCCAGGATTCCAGGAATTCCAGGTCATTAATCTGAGCAATCTGTATTCCTGCCAGCTGTGAGGCAGGGAAGGGAATAACGCAGGGGGGAGGAGGGGGGGGGGGGGGGGGGGGGGGGGGGGTTGATTTCAGCTTTCCTCCAGCAGTATTCAAGAAACGGCATCAGCACATTTCTTGTGCCACATTTTAGCGTGAAATCTGAAATGTTCCACATTTATTTCCACAAGAATAAAGATATCTAAATAATAATTGGAGAGTTGACCTCATCAAGGGATTTAATTGATTAATTCTACATCTTGTTTAAATTCTCCAGAATGCCAATAAAAAAAAATCCAGCAATCTAACAAATGTCCTTCCGTGAGTCATCAGTCAGTGTATTTTCTAGATAGAAATGACGCACATGCAGCCACATAGATGAAATTTAACTCGAATTACACCTTTCCTCTTTCATGTGGGACACACCGTCGGTGGGGTTGAAGGGGCGGGGCATATGGGTGCGCGTAAAAGAGGGAGAGGAAGAAGAAGAAGAAAAAACTTTACAAACTTGGGGTTAATTCAATGAAAGCGTTATCCCAGAGAAGTTAATTAAACCACCACGATGTCTCATGCACCTAACTGGAATCATGTTGGCCTTTTCCAGCACGCGCACGCATCCACACACACACACACACACACTCCAGTAAACTGGATGTATGTCCAGGCTGGAAGGGGACGGCGGCCGCGTCGGACAAAGCGAAACGCAAACTGCAGCAGTAATGTACATTACGCAGGGGCCCCTAGTGTGAAACAGTCCAACAACAACAACAACAACAACACAAAAAGCCGAAAGGTTCTAGCAGCAAGTGAGAGAGTTTTAAACGTCGCCTGGTCGCCACTTTTCAAGGACACTGCAGCTTAAACAGCCGCGCAAACGCCGCGTCGAGGACAAACGCTCCGCGATCCGTACCTTCCTGCTGCTTTTGCCGGCGTAGCCGCCGTACGGGGTGAGTCCTGTCCTCGGCGGCACAGAGAGAAGCATTTTCACGCAGCGCCGTGTCCGAGAGGCGGAGAGGAGGAGAGGAGAGGAGAGCCGAGGCAAGTCAGCTGACGTCAGCCGGGGAAATTCAGCCTCGAGCGGCGGGAGTGATTGGAGTCGCTCTTTCCACCGCCGTGACGCGCTCCAGCGCACGCTGGCTGTACGCGTAAAAGATACGCGCGTCGGTACAACCACCGTGCGCTGTGCGCGCATGTCTTTTACCTGGTTTTATCGCATGCCACCCTAGCCTGCTTTTCAAACCTTAATCGGTTTGCTCTAATCAGATCAGGATATACAGTATATGATACAGTATACAGTACAGTATATGCAAACAAGTAATTAACGTACTGCGCGGGGCAGGGCCGCTGTTAGGTTTAACGTGTTTTGGGGCAGAAAGTAGGCCTTTTATTTTATTTTTTATTTATTTATTTGATTCTGAACCCTTTGCTTCTTGTTTTAATCTGACTGGGTTATTTAATTGGATGTTTAGATGGTCCATATATCCATAATTAGAAACTCTCTATGGCTGGTTTAACATTAGCTGCAGGGAAGCTCTATAATCTATATGAACCATTTATCTAACCATTCATCTGGTGGCAGGAGCCTATCCCAGCTGACTTTGTGGCTGAGGCGGAGTACACCCTGGACTAGTCGCCAGCTCATCACAGAGCCACGTGGAAAAATAGAGGTATTCACTCTCACATTCACACCTATACGAAAGTCACCAATTCACTTGCGCTCCATGCATGTTATTGGCCTGGTGGAAGAAGCTGGAGTACCCAAAGAAGAGCAAGCATAAAGGTGGGGTTGAACCCAGAACCTTTCTGTTTTAGGTGACAGTGCTTCTCATGATGCCTAATCACAATGATGAAAAAAATATCAACAATATGGTCAACACAGAGTTTTTTGTAATTACCAAGAAGGTAATGATCTGGATCCAAGTAATATTCTGGTTCTGGTGACTTGTTTATTGTATTTTATGTACCTGTGATATTGGAGTTTAAATTGCACTCATATCTCTACTGACTTCTTAATTACTGCTTCTTGGCCATAATGCTGAAGATATGACCTGACCTCATTCAAAACGGCCCTAAAAATTCACCTTTCAGGGGGGCAGAAACGGAGATAATCATCACGACTCTCTCAGGATCAACCCCCCCCCGCCTTTTTTTGTCCACCTACGTTGTACATATTATGTGTCTTTTTAATTTATTGTTATTTTGCATCTGTGGAGTAATTTATTTTTATTTTATTGGTATTGTTAAATGTCGATTATTTATGTACGAAGGACTTTCAATGGAAACAAGACCGCAAGGGCTTTTTTGAAATGCTCCTCTTAGACAGGATATTTGACTGTACTTGTACTGTGATACATGCTACTGTTTGACTGTACTTGTACGCTAACATTCTATCTAATAAATATATTCATCATCGTCATCATGCTGTTGGTTGCAGTTGAAGATATGACTGCACTCAGCTAGAATTATATTTTTTAACACAGCTTGATTTCTCCCAAATTTACGGGTTCCTCTTAATACATTGGTTGGATGTTGAAGTCAAACCTTATCGTGTTTCTTTGTGTCACTGCATCAGCATCAGCCCTCATCATATCAATGTTTTAAAAGTATGTACAGATGTTGCTTGGCAACTGAATCCCCTGACCCTTTGCATTTTGGTGCGTATCCACAATGATTAGCCCTCAAGTGTGTTGAAAACATATGCACTCAATGTTTTTTTAGAGCAATGATATTTGCATAATACAACTACAGCTGAAAAAAAGCTCAGCAGCAGAAAGACAGTGTGCAGGCCTATATTATGTTGATCTATTCACGAGGGATTTCATCCTGATTTCATCACGACAGTCAGACAGACAGACAGGGGAGGCTCAGATGGATGCATAATCTCTGTCTGTCTGTTTCCCACACACACATGCAGCCTCACAATATCCATTGGTTTAATTCACAGAAGAATATTATTTAATATTGCCAACTTTCTCTCCAGCCTGATTTTGTTGCTATTCACAAGTGGACTATTTGCAGGTTGCGATTGGGTCGCCCAGACTTGTTCACTCCCCCGGGTTTAATCTATGCAGTGTTTTGGTGTGTGTGTGTGTGTGTGTGTGTGTGTGTGTGTGTGTGTTTAGTCAGATGGGATCTGAGTTCAGCAGAGCTCAAGGACAGTTTGGAAGTGACTCAGTCAGCAGAATGCCCAAGCCAGCTAGCAAACACTGTGAACTCCCCAGTCATGGTAATAGTTTGGGCTTGTGGGTTTTGGATAGGCTTCCTTTTGCTGACATATAGGGAAAAGAAATGTGATTTGATTGTAAATATATACTGCAATACTGCATATTATATTGATCAAGCATTGCACTCTAGATTTGTCTTTTCTAGAGTGTAAGTGTCCTTCCTGGTGGGGAAACTAAACTATTGCATAAACTAACATCTGGATGTCTATAAATCCTGTTCAAATATCATCCTGTACTTTGTGTTGGACTGGACTCCTTGCTCTTAGGCTGCATGGGGGGGAAGCATTACAGATGTGGAAGAAGTGAGTGGGGGGTGGCTGGTGGGCTGCTGGCGCATGCTTCGCATTCCGCAGGTGTTGTCAGCATAGCTTGGTCAGCAACTGCCTCTTTGTGAAAGCATGGTTAAAGGCACTCGGGGCTGGCAAATCCAGAAGTTGCAAGCAAAACAAGTTGTGTGAGGAAATATTAACGACATTTGGATTTACACTCCAGCACGTTATGAGCTGGAATTCTTATGTTGCAAAAGAATGAGTGGGAAACCTTTGTTCAGGAATCAGAGGCCCTTTCTTACTGCATGCGCTGGCTTTGTTAGAGATCCATCTTCTCTCAAGGATGTGGGACGAATGTATAACCAAGCATGTACCAAGCGTATAACTCGTGCTGTGATAAAGATGTACGATTCCAAAGATGGCTGCCAGCCCTCTCATTCAGAAGTTCAATGCATTTTGCATACAGGCTGTGGACACGTGTGATCCTCCCATTTCATGCTGCTTCGCTCAGATGTCATCGCCGACGCCGTCGTGACAGAGAAAACAGCTTCCCTCTTTCTGGGAACTCTCCCCCCCCCCCCCCCCCCCCTTCTTCCCGCCATCCATAGCCTCACTATGTAGCCTTGGTTGGCTTGCTAAAAAAAGTGAGGCATCGTGTGCAGATGTGCCTGGAGAGAGGCCAGCCCCCCCCGACCCCCCCACCCCCCTCTGCCCTGGGAGAACATGTGGTCTGGGAGTGTTTACGCTGGCACCCTTTCAAGCCGTCTCCCACACAGCATGCTGGCGTCTGTCTCTCCCACGGATGACAATGCTCAAGCCCTCCTTCCACAAAGGGGGGACATTCGAAGGTTGGGGTGACACCAGCCACCGCGAGGAGTTACAGGAAAGACAGCAATAGAAATAAAACGTAATATATTTACTGACATTAAATAAATATATATTGTTTTCCAGTAAACCTTATCAGGGCCATTGTTGAATATAAGCAACAATAATTATATGTCCACCCCCCTCTTGTATACTGTGGTTAAAGGCTCTTTTGATAGTTAGTTGATAGCTCAGATTCAACAGCTTACTTCAGTCAGCATACTTCACATTCTCCTCTGTAATTTAGGCTCTGGGTAAACATCTGTACGCTGCATGGCCCAGAAAGGCATGCTTGTTATTAGCATCAGCAACTGCAAGGTTACTGTCAGATTGTGAAGTGCAATGAAATACTGTACAGGCTGATTGTTTTTAGTAGCCATGATTAAATGCAACTGGAGGAAAGAGCGCACGCACACGCACACGCACACGCGCACACACACGCAGAGAGAGTAATTTATGTGCATTGAAGTCGGAAAACAGCTGAGGTGTGTTTTCAATTTACCCGTGCAGCTAACTCTCTGATTAAAAGCTTCTTGGGACGACATGCTATGTTGACTTCTCCCGAATCATTGCATTAAATTTAATCTTTTTGTTGCAGCGGCTTAATTAGTCTGCAGGTCTCATGGTAATGTGAGTGATCACTGCCCCCTAGAGGTGGAGATGGTTAATGAAATTGCCCAGTCATCATATCTGAAGAATCGATTTTACTAAGATGAGCTTCTATTTGGTGAAACCTATAAACAACCTATAAACCTATAATACAATACGAGCGAATCCATTCAAAGTGTACAAAATTCTCAGAAATAGTGGGGGGCATATTTTCTTTACTATTTTGAATAGGTTGATATAAATCTCGGGTATTTATCTGCATTATATGCTTCTTTTTGTCCGAGCTTTCTAAATAGAAAAATAACGATAAATACGAGAAAGTATAAAATAATCAATACTTGAAGGCAATGCTCCCTCTAATTTTTCATGTGTCTGAGTAAACACGAACTCCCTGAGCAGACCCTCGGACAGATGTGAGCAACATCATAATAATACATTTTATGTTGAACGCACTTTATATTTGAAAGCAAACCTCAAAGTGCACAATTAAATTTTTTGTAAATAAGTATTCCACTTCTTCCTACTCCTTTATTGAACTATGTGCTGCATTTTGTTGTGTCTTTTGTTTTTTTTAATCAGTATTTCTTTCTTTTGTATCTACAAATGCTTACATATTTTATACATGTTTGAAAATAAAATTCATTCATTCATTCATTCACTCATTGATTCATGTGTCCACTGTGGTCGGGAGAGAGTCCTGGAACTCCTCGTCTGCAAAATACAGTATATAACCAAATTTGTCCTGTGTCCTTCTCACGTCTCCAACGGTTGGACACGTTGTCCAGGTTGATGTCCTCGCCTGCCTGCAGCTTTGACTTTATACGCATCGGCTGGTCCAAACACTTCAAGACCATTTCTGGATGCTATTTTAATACGCTTCATTAAACTAAGTTCTCTTTCACATTCTGCTCTGGATGCTTGAGATGCAGCTCAAACAGCTGAGATGTTTCATCTCCTAGATTTCAGTGCTGCAGCCACCACGTCTGGGAAGGTGCTGATTGACCCATGTTGAAGCTTTAGCCTCATTGTGGACTTGAATTCAACACATTCTCTAGTAATGACCTCCAGAATGTGGGTCCTGCAGAACAGCCTCACACTTCTCTGCCAGAGCAGCAAAAGGAAAACTTCTCCCCCAGTCTCGCCGTCTCTTCTTCTGTTTGCGCTCCAGCTAAAAGGAATCGCGTCTCCTTTTCACTCTGGCGTGCTGAGATGACGTCACCGCCCGTTCGCCTTGTCGTCATTATAAAGGCTTGACATCATCAGCGCGTCTTCCCTCCACACCGGCCACGCCGCTTCGTTCTCTCCAAACACCTGTGGCGGCGGACGTCGGTTAGCTGCGTAAAGACGCACGTGACGCTCATCGTTGGCTGCAGCCGCCGGTCACCGGACACTCACTGGCTCACATTGAAAAGTAGCACAGCATGAATTTTTACGTGTTTCTTTTATTTTCAATTCAGGTCGGATTTTGTTTTTGTGCGTTGCAGAGATTTTCGCTGCGCGAAGACCGCACCAGCAGTGCGTAATTACGCACGCGCGCACCTTAGAGGGAACGTTGCTTGAAGGTGCAACCACTGTTTATAAACAACAATCATACCAATTCGTAGAATTCATCACTAGGGGGCGTTCAGGGTCCTGCGCAATGTTCCTCTCTCATTGAACAGTCTCACCTCGTGTCTCTCTTCAGAGGTTGTTGTAAATGAGTCCGTTTCCTAAGAGTTTAATTACACGACACATCTCATATATCTTTAAAATAAGAGATTTTAAGAGATCTGATTCAAAATGAATATTTCTAACTAGGTTATGTAATTTTGATTGGATCCCTTAAAGAAATGATGGATAGAAAAGAACAAAGAAAGTGTGGGCAACCGATAAATAACTTATGAGATAATAAAAACACGATGGCATCATGTTGAACAAGCCAAGCCAAGTCAGGGTCTGGCAGATACTGATCGTCTGTTTGCAATGTTATCCTGAGATCTATTTATCATCTTCATCATTCATGAGGAGATAAACAAAAGTCGGGGATCTATGGGGGGGGGGGGAATTGAGCCAACATGGCTGACTCCAGGACGCCAGTTGCACAAAGGCCTCGCCGCTTCTCCCTCCCACCTCCAAGGTTGGTGTAAAAAGCGCATGAAACCGGAGAGAAGGAGGTGTGTTAGCGCATGCGCACAAAGTGCTCGTCGCTTATTTATCCCATTTATTTTTTCTTTTTTTTAAAGGATTCGAACTGACGTCACGGGCTCGTCTATAGTGCTGGAGCTTGAGAGCCACCATCCACTCATGCGGCCGCAAGCGTAGGGGAGACATTGTGCGCTGCGAGGGACCGAAAACGCGTTTCCTTTTTAATTTGTCTCTTTTTTTTATTATTATTATTATTTGGCCCAGAATGAGCTGAGCGGCTCCGACGGCTGCAGCGCTTTCTGGACGCGTGGACTGCTGGCGGTGGTGAACGAGACCCCAGCGCGCACGGAGACAGAGTTAACGCCGCGCATCATGCGTGAATGCCGGTAATCAATTAGAACATTACAAGACCGTGCCCGTCGCGTCCGCCGGTAGCCTCGCCGGGCTGCAGCGAGCCTGATCTATATTGCAGAAGCCCGATTGAAGCGGCCCACAGCTGAACGGACAACCGCACCGGACCATTGGACGGGTTCGGATGAGGTGGCTGATCGGGTTCGATCTGAGAAATCCAGGAACTTTTCCTCCGCTCGCTTCTACCAGCGGTGCCATCGAGCGTTGCTCAGGAGATGGCGATGAGACTGCTCTACCTGGGATGTATCCTCTGCTTGGAGATCACGGCTCCTAACGGTGCCACCGTGGGTAAGAAGCCTGCGGTGTTGTTTGTATTGTGAAAGCATGAACACTTTATTTTTTTTACCCCCCCCCCCCCCCCTCAAGCATCTACCCACAGGCCCCGGGTTCTCGCTTCAGTGGAAGATGATGATCCGTAGTCGGGAATGCCTTCAAAAAATGTCAGAAATTCATGTTGGCGTGAAAAAAAAAAAAACCTGGTGTGCGCCTTTTAGCAGCGCTCCTGTCTGCGCAGACAGATCAGGCCTGTCTGCTCCGAGGACGGCAGACAGGGAGCTGTTTATTCGCTGTTGGAATATCCAGCAGGGGGGAAAAAACGAGCCATTTTCTCCAAAACGATCTCATTTATAACCACAAAAATATAAATGTATTTTTTACCCCAAGATAAAAACCGTTGATCTTAATATCCTCATGGCTGCTGCTGATGGCTACAATTCAAGCCCCCCCCCCCGTGTCTGTCTGGGAGCAACAGTGACATCCCGGTACCGCCTGACGGTGAAATGGATTATCCTCTAACTCCCAGATGGTAATAGTGAGACCCTGAACGCAACACCCCTGTTGTGACGGTGCGTTCAGACCTGTTGAGTGAACAGCTTGCGGTGTCTCATCGGCGCATGAAAGGGAACACGCACCCAACCCGCAAACATGCATCTCAACACATTCACTGTTTGCCTTTATCTCAGATGCACTGATGTATTTAACTCATGCTACACATTCCGGAGGCTAATATGTCTAATAGGCGTCCGCTATTTTCTTTTTTTCTTAGTCTTGTTCATAAACTAATATGTGAAATGTCAATATGACGATTAACCCCTATCTTTTAATCCTGTTTACTTTAATGCCAAGAGAAACCAGGACTTTAAATCCGTAATTTATCCACTAAATCCATCCCAGAAATGTTCCTGCCTTTCTTTGGGGTTATGTAAGTTTCATTAGATCTTGATGGAGCTGAGTTTGCAGGAGTTGTCAAGCTCCGCCCACCTCCATCGGCATGCAACATCTGGACACGGGAGACCATTAATCCAACTTAGATGTTACTGAAAAGGTGTGTGTGTGTCATACTGTACATGTAGTTTCTTCCAAGAGCAGTGTTGGTCCAAATAAGTATAAATGATCAATTGAAAGGAAACTTGGATTTCATTCATAGTCACATCACAGCTTTACAGATGACACATGGTTAATCTGTTGTTAATGGTAGATGTTTGCTATTGATCATAAAAGACTTTTAGACTGCTGTGCTGCAACACTTCCAGGGAATCATTGCTTCTTCAGGGTAAATTGATGAAATGCAAACACAATTTCCACCGATGCTTGGACCTTTTATGTGTGATTTCTGACATTTGGGTCACAGCAGCAATTATCTTAATGAATTTTCTTTTTTTTTTTGTGATTAATCTGTCAATGGTATTTGTAGTTCTCTGATTATTGACTGAGTGCTGTGTTGAAGAAAACCTTTCTGGTTCCATATTATTCTGAATAATACTTTCAAGATGTCTGTCTTGGAGAATGTAATGAAATCCAATTTTGCATTTAGTGGGAGGGCAGTTCTGTTGGTGAAAAGCTCAAATCTGGGTCAGAGGCTAAAGAGGTTGAATTCCTGAGGAGCCTACGCGTTTGTTTGCCTGACCTCTTTTAATGAGGCTCACCTTTTCCTCCGAACTGTCACTGGAAATATCTGCTGGAAACATTCCTGCCAATGTAAATGGATAATAGCGCTTGGATTTTGCTCTTGGGGGTTTTCTGAGGTCACTAGTGAGAGGTTATTGTAACGCCTGAGGCTACTTGTTGATGAACTCTTTACAGGTGGTGCAGATTATCCCCCAAAATGATTCTCTGCTATGCAAAAACGTCACATATGCAAGCGCCACATTAAGAAACAGTGTAACGAATTGGTTTGTTCTTTCTACCTGCATTTTATAGTCATAATCATCTCCATTCATCTCTATAGAAACAGTTGGGTGGAACGACGCTGTCACATCACCATTTGATTTTTGACAGTCTCGTGTTCATGACATCATCCGGTGTGCATGTAGCTTTTAGCACCGCTGACCGCTATCTCCTGAAATGCTCACTTTTTTCCAACAAGCACCTTTTTTAAATCGTGTCAGGGATTGTAGCCAAATGAAATGGAAGACTCTGACAACTTATCAGAGAGCCATCTGTCAAATTTGTAGCAAAGAGTTTGCAGTCCAAATACCTCAGACTGAACAGAAACGGCCACAGCCTGCGGATCTGACCTTGCATCTGTCGAAACCTCCGGAGCAGAGCCTGAACACAAATGCCACTGTGGCAGTATAAGCGGTAGAATGAATCCCCCCCCCCCCGATGCACAACGTCGCAATCAGCCGTGACTAAAGGCTAAAACCTGATTGACTTGTGAACGCCCCGCCGTTGTTCCTTGTGTCTTGAAGGTGTGACGCCACAATTGGCGGAGCGCTTATTGTGAATAGCAGGGGTGCGCTGTAATTGTTGTTTTCATCCAGCTACATCAGTTTACCCCATTTAGCACCGCACACCTAAAGAAGAAAGAAAAGAAAAAGGAACAGATCGGCTTCTTTAACAAAAGGAGGTTCAGTCGCTGATAGAATCGCACTTTCCATTTCCATTAATGTGCTCACGTGTGTAAACACGAGTTGTGAACACGGTACACACAACGTATGTTTAGATGGGCACACGCAGACGTGTCGTAAAGCGAGGGCTGTCCGCGTGCTGCAGAGGGCTGACACCTGGCACCAATATGAGAATAGTGGCGTTTTGACCTTTGTTTTACTTGGACATGATGCTTCATGATGCCCCACCCAATGCTTTATGCGACCACACAGATGTGCATTAAAGCTGCTGCTGCTGCTGCTGCTGAAAGGTTCGTGTTCACTCTGATGGTGGTGATTTTGCAGCATTTGCACTCAGCTGGGGAATCGATTTGATTGCAGGGACCCTTGGTGGCTTCCACATTGATTGTGAGGAGGCGGGACCTGATATATGGAAACAGATTGCTGTTTCTCAAGCGATGCCGCCAAGTGTCATCCGTGTTACCTTTCATGAAATCCATGGCACCCAGGGGACTGGTTTGTGGAGCAATCAGTTGAGCTGTGGATGCTATTTTACACTTCTGTGGAAGGGACCACGTGAATATTCTTCGTAATTATGAAGCAACAGACGGCAAATGAGAATTTTCTTGTCGCATGGCATCACAAATAAAGATGTGTACATTTTAAGGACATGCAATACAGAAATATGCACAGCATTACATTGCAAATACAGTGTGAACATTATTAAGATGTGGGATATGAATGAAACCCCCCCCATCTAAACTATAAAGTAATAAAATAACAAACACAGCAAAAGGATTTGTCTGATTTAAGCTTTAGCATTTTCTCAATTGGTTTGACAGAATCAAATATGCAGCGATGGAGGATTTGACTGATGCTAAAATCCACAGACTTGACCTGCAGTCGTTCTTACTTTTACTCATTTGCAGTCTCATGACAATCTCTTGCCAGATTACTTAAACACAGAGTAATCCTCTTCTATACCCAGATGTTACCGCAAGCTACTTTAGCTTCAAACCTGCGCTTGTGTTTGGAAAATGCAAAACATTCCCTTTCGTCTGAAAACCTTTTATTTATAGCCGTTTGGATCAAGCCTCTGCGTGCGACCAGGAAACATCCTGTGGTTGTCAAGCGTACTATCAAGATGGAAAGGTACATGCAGTCCATCTTAATACGCTGTCATATGCATAGGGTGTGTGTGTGTGTGTGGGGGGGGGGGGGGTTGTACTTTGTGTTAAATCACTCATGGTGGAATTATACAGCCTCGGCTTGAAAAGAGAACGCTGTGCAATACATGGCAGTAATAATTTATATGCGGCTTGAGTTGAGCAAAGTGAAGGGGATTGTGTGCTTTATAATGTGTGGCAGGTTTCCAGTGGGAGGCAGGCCCGCCTAATGCTTGCACGCTTTTACTTCAAAGCCAGGCTGTTGTAGCTAAAGCAGGGCATGGTTTTGTATTTTCTCATTGGAATATGAAGGGATGTCCCTGGGAGGAAAAAAAGAAAAGCCTGGATGGCAGCTTGTTGTTGTTGTTCTAAATCCTGAATGTGCCTCTCAGCATTAATGGTGCAAGTTGCCAATGCCATGGGCTTTTATGCAACCCCGCCACAGATGGTGGCTTTAGAACGTTGCAAGTAAAAAAAAAAAAAAAAAAAAAACCTTGTACAGTCTTTTCCCTCCTAAGCCTGGAGAACAAAACATTTATATTCCAAAACCGTCAAACTCAGAGGACATTTTTTCCACTTCGTGACGGTCCAGTTTAGACGAGCTTGTTGGATGGCGCAGTATTCTATTATATAACATCCCTTTATGCAATTATAGCTGCTTTTAATGCAGAGAGCGGCCTGAGGAATCCAAGGTTGCAGGCATGCGTCGTGTTTGGCCGCGCTCCGGACAGGCAGACATTTCTCCAGATTCCATGAAGCTATTTTATTATATCATGGTAGGAAATGGTTAAATCCCTAAATCCCTTCCAGTTGGACGGTACGCTGAGAAACATTGTTCTTAAATCGTCGGAGCATTTTCCCACACAAACTGGTGAGACACGCCCTGTTCTTATGAATGAGTCAGGGATGCTTCCCGACCATGGCACCATCGGTTGCTGCCAGTCCACCGGTTCCTAACAGGTACTTTTTTGTTGTTCTTTTACTCTGTTGAGTTGGATCATAGCTAATCAAGCCATAACCTTTTGGGATTTTCGGTGACAGCCTGTTTCATGAGGCCTTTTGATGCATCATGCAGATAAGTGTTTGGATCCCGCTGCTGAAGTATGAAGTCATCTGTTAAGATGTGAAGTGGATGACAACTCGTTTTTTTACATTGGCGATGAGTCATTCTTCGTATTTTTTTTGATCCGACCATATTTCTTCCTCCTCCCTTTTTTAAGGGTGAATTTAATGAGGGATTCATCTTCGACTGTCATTAAGTCACAGAAACATCTCATCCCTCGACTAAGGTCCTATTTTTATTTTTAGAAATTCATTCTATCCGTACCTTATCCTTTTAATGCTTGAGGTTTTCCTGGTAGCATCGAAAGGCAAGAGGGTGGGGACTTTTTACAACTCCCTTTTGATGCGTGGAAAGCTGCTGTTAAAGTCGTTTATATTGCATTTTCTTAACAGCCGATTCTGTTTTTCTCCCTGTGGGTGCATAGAGATGGGTTGTGCAGAGACTACAGGGTGGGTCTAGACTCAGAATGCTGCAGAAGGCAACCTGAGCCTTTTTACATTTATCCTTATGTCCATGAATCGCTCACTCATTGTATGGCTTTTACTGCTCTGGCCTGTGAAGTCCTGCAGAGCCTCGATCAGGTTAGTCCCGAGGACAGAGCTGCACCTTTTGTCTAAACCAGGCTTCCAGGCACCGGAGTATATCCTAACTAAGACTTAGAACTCTTCTGCTTGTACCGGTACATGTGGACCCTCTTTGGAATGACTGTGGTAGATTAGAACTTAAGTAGCCTGGAGACACTGAATGTGCATCGAGCTGGTTTAAAGGTCTCATATTATGAAAAACTCACTTTCCCCATGTTCCTACAATAAAGCAGCTGAATAAACCATCCAGTCAATCCTGCGTAGTTCTGTAATCACCTACTGAAACCCCTCTGGTAGAAATCTTCGTGCACATTCATTGAACTTAGTTTTGTTTTCGTTTTCAGAGGCGTTTCTGACAGAGCTGTTTGAGACAGAAAAGAGGGACGCTGTCCTGCAGCATCTGTTTGTTATTTTGACCAAAGACTGTCACAGATATTTGAAATAAGTGTTTGGGAACTGCGTTAAGTTGTGGAAATAGAGTATAATATGTGATCTTTAAGTCCATGACTATGTATCGGTTTGACGCAAATCTATGTGGTTGTATCCGCAGAATGGACACTGCACATGGTGGCTATCAAAGAAGTGTCTATTCAATGTCACAAGTCAGTGGCTATTAAATGGTGTGTGTCAAACATGCGACTATTTTAACCCACATTTTACATCTAAAAGATTGTAAAGAAAAAGGTCTCTTTTCCACCTGAAGGATTAATACAGAACAAAATACACTAATAACTTCCCTCATCATGCTAAACTGAGCTCGGAGAAATTACTTCATTCTTGACCTCAGGGGTCTAATTTACTCCCCAGGAAAACCGAAGTTTCACAGCGGAGAACCGGCGAAGTGACCTGCTTTTATTTAACGTTCTGCACGACCATCGGGACCCCAGAGCCCCATTTATGTAGTCGTGTTTCAACAAAAGACACAAGCAACGTGTAATTTCCCCTCGATTTCGCACCCAAAACCGTTTGGTATGTTTGAATCCGACGGTGCGTCTTTAACGGTTTGTCTTTTCGAGTCAAAGCCAAACATATGCGATCAATTAGATGGTGCTGGAATGCGTGGATCTGGAGTTGATTTGTTGAGCTACATTCAGAGACGGATGAGGGTGGGGGGAAGTGGGTCAGCGTGGCGTCCCAGCTGGTGATGGCCTCCATCACTTGGCTGCTGAATTGGTGTCATAGCACCATCTACTCACTGGTCCATCCCACAGAATTCCATTCAAGGCGTGAACTATTTCACGATTACTGCCAATGGAAGGATTGTCTTCACAAGAGATCCCAGGTTTTCTCATTTGCTTGTGGTTCATGCGTTTCGTTCTTCGGGGCAACTCGGAGCATCAGCTTCACGCTCTTCTCTGAATTATATTGGTTAAAAGACGGTCTTTAAAAGAAGAGGAAGCTCAATTTGCTTTCCAAATTTAACCTCAAATATCTGATTTTAGTGTCCTTGAACGTCTCCTCCTCCAACTAAGAGCTTGAAAACCCGTTATTTTCTTCCTCTCCGCTGCTCTGATCGACGTCCACATGCTCGTCATACTTGCACAGTTGACTGTTCCGATGTTTTGGGGGGGATAGAGCAATTTATTTTCCTATACCTTTTTTTTTAATGGATGAAACGGGGTGGAAACGTTGCATTGCAGCTGTGACAGGAAATGCTCAAGTTGTGGAAAGGCATAATGAGGAGGCGAAAACATTCAATGGGATTGATTTGCTGTTGGGCCAACCTGAGGAGAATGAATGAGGGCCTGCTTCGTTTCCGTTTGTAGGATAAGTGGGCTCAAATGGTCCAAGAGCCTTATTTTGGCACTAAGTCTTTTTTTTTTTTTAATTTTAGCTGTAATTTGGGGGGCGGGGGGAGCAACTATGCAGGCTGAATTAACAATTCACATCTCTGTTTGCGTTATTTCAGTGGGCTTTTTGAGGTTGAAGGCTGCCAGTCGTCCCCCCCCCCCCCTCTCTCTCCAACCCCTCCTCTACCACAACCTCCAATTAAACTCAGAGATCCTCTCCTCTGTGGTCATTTCATGCTGGTGTGTAAAGCAACGATAAAATTAGAACCCACAATGTTTTATTTCCAGTTTTATACTAACTCCAAGGGAACAACCGGTTCAGCCCAGCTGCTTCAGTCGGGGACCAGAGAGATCAACAGCCTGTTGGATATATCAATGCCTTGACTCACTGCAGCTCAGCGCTGTGTCTGGCGTGTTTGGTTGTTGGTTCTTTGGCTAGATTAAACGGAAAAGTGTAAGCAGAGGCAAACCTTGTGTATTTACTATTAAAAAAACAAATGCAACGGGACACCGAGAGCTGGAGGAATTCATTCTTTTGCAGCTGTTATTCACCCCCTCTTCGTATTCTTGCAACATTACACACACACACACTCTGCGTTCTGGCACCTCATTGGCTGAATGTCCTCCTGTATATCTTGACTTCAGTTTTATAGGCCTTGCTTTCTGCAGAGAGAAGAATGGGGTGAACGCGGTGCATTTTAAAATCCAGCGCTCTCATTCTCCCCATCTCCTCAAATATCAAGGTGTTGGCGAAATAGGGAAACGCTGCAAAACCCTTCAGCCACAAAAACGCGACACTCGGAAGTCCTTGTGTTGGTCGTTTTACTGTCCACGTGTGTTTGCAATGAGCCTCTTGCTCTGTTGTGATTTCAGTCACATCCCGGCCCCCTTGCGGTGCACCCCCTTCACCGCCCACCCCAAAACACCTCTCTGCTTGCCAAGTACATGGGGGGTGAGAAAGGGCTCGGGCCCTGCAGGGAATCACAATGAGGCCCTCGGTGCCGTGTTGCCCAGGATGTTGCTGCACAACACAGTACAGTAACAGCAATGTTGGATTTCTTTCATGATGTCATCCAAATTAGTTTAGTATTATTTGTCATTTAAAGGGTATATTCACATAAAGGATAAGTTCCAGATATTATGTTGAATTTTTTGCATCACAACTCAATTATTTATTTATTAATTTTTTACACCATTTTGTCACAAAACATGATGCAGAGATGAGCCGAGTACCAAATCCATGCATTTTGCTATTAAGGAATTTTTTAATGGTTTTAATTTTTTCATTTCCATGGTTACAAGTTGGAAGTAGGCTCATTCTGGTGGTTGGTTTTTATTTTTGGAGCAGATCCCATTTTTTAAGAACCTTGTCATGTACGCTTTATTTAGTTTCCATGGTTACAATATCGAATTTAGACTCATCAGTGAGTGGGATTTGTCTTGGCTGGAGATTTCTGCACCGTAACTTGAAAAATATTCAATAGGTTTCCTGAATACTCCATGTATAGATCATCTATTTACTGGAGAGGAGCACTTACTGGTAGATGTTTTTGGAATTCTAAGAATTGTATTTTTACCACTTTTTACCACTCTTTCTTTAAAAAGTAAAAAAAAACATTTTTGCCTTTTTATTCTGAAATGTAATCTTTTCTCAGATGCACAGTTGAAGAATAACTTTATATAAGTGCAACCTGAATAAGGTCTTTCCAACAGCACTTCATTCCAGTGCACCTGTGGCAGCTGCACAGTAGAAATGTTGTAGTTGAATTCAACTGTAATAAATCTAAGAAAACAGATCTAATCACA
Source organism: Brachionichthys hirsutus (assembly GCF_040956055.1). Taxonomy (NCBI): domain Eukaryota; kingdom Metazoa; phylum Chordata; class Actinopteri; order Lophiiformes; family Brachionichthyidae; genus Brachionichthys; species Brachionichthys hirsutus. The sequence goes on from NC_090898.1 coordinate 7,761,997, forward strand.
AACCTGGAACTAACGTGGCCGGATGCCACAGACGATGAGTGACGTATGTTTGTAGTTTGGGTGAATAGATCATTTTGAGGACACATTTAATGTTCGATTAACGCAGCGCTGAGTCTGCAAGCCTCTGTTTGACCATGGTTTTGCAGTGTGGCTGGGTTTCAGAGTGTCAGACTGCTGATGGGTCGGGAGCGTTGCTGTGGTGTTGCTCGTCTGCGGTGCATCTCAACAATCTGCACTGACTTACTGCCCAGAGCTACAGCGCTCTGCAGTTTCCCATGGCTCACATGGTGATTGAATGCCCAGCTATGTCTGCACTGGGACACATGAAAGAGCCTCTGTGGTAAAAGTAAAAAAAAAAAACACCTTAGAAGCAGAAAGAAATTAAATGACTACTACGAAGAGCGGAAACGACAAACAGGTTCAGAGCTAAAAGGAACCTGTGTTGGTTGTAAACTTGCAGGGGAGTTTTTATTTTCTGAATAGAGCATACCTGTTGGTCTTTTGATACAAAAACGTCATTGTAAACTTCGATTGACCCTTGCATGTTGCTTTGCCCTGAATACTACCTATATAGTGTTCTGCACAGGAGAGATAATTGTTGACTACATTAAATGACATAGAAAACATTCCCTCTCATGCCGCATGGTATTTCGTAGGACAGTTGCTTTCAACTTGCATTTCTCACTGACTGAATTTGTGATTGACCAGACTATCATGCTACGGTAGATTTTTGTGATGATGCATCACCTTTCTCCTCTTTTCTTTTTTTTTCTTCTCCCCCAGCTCCCAAAGCTGATGACTACCCCAAGACTTGCAGCTCAAAGCAGTTTGTATGTAAGGACCAGGTGACCTGTATCTCCAAGGGCTGGCGCTGCGATGGGGAGAAGGACTGTCCAGACGGCTCGGATGAATCTCCAGACATCTGTAAGTACGCCTCCACAAAAAGTGGCTGCTGAAACGGTCTCCCAGCAGGCTGATGGAGCAAGCGTCCTTGGCTCTCACGTCCTCTCCAAGCTGTTCCTCCAGCTATGTATACGTCTGCTTCATGTCTTGATGTTGCCACTTTGCAAATCGATCTCATTTACAAATGCTGCCGCTGCACCTGATGCACCAGCACATCAACGTCGTTGAAGAAAGAGTGGCACAGTGTTCGGAACATTTCATTTTAGTTCCCTGTCTACGCGGGGGCCGCAGGCTCACAGTGTGCTCGAGCTGCTTTGTTGAATTATAGCTCTAATTATGCAGCCATGTTTAGTCTGAACATTCAGGGATGTGTCTGCTCTTGTCCGGGCTCTTGCCAGTCCCCTTTTTGAATCTTGTCCCAGCCGCTCACTTCTGTCAGCCTCTCCATCCTGTTCCATCCGTAAGCTGTCCCCGATTAACCCCCTTCCCTCCGTTTACACGTGGGCGCTTGAGGTGATCCCGTTTCCGTGTGCCGCACCTTAGATCTGTAATGTCACAAGAATTCTCCCAATAGCTTGACAGGCAGGGACAAGCAGCTGACATCCTGCGTTGTGTGAAAACACAATAAAGCATCAACGTGTGAGGAGAGGTTGAAAGTGTGTGACTCGCCTGTGAAATGGTGAAATTAGTTGGGTTCACTCTGCTGGATGGGACACTTTGTTTTCTCCATACTGAGTTAGAACATTTCTAAATATCTCATCTTAGAAATGTTTCCATCTGGGGATGAACTGCAAGACTTTTTCTTATTCATAGTTTTATTTTATTTTTTTATTTTTTTTAAATGCTGTGCAGAAAAGGCTCTCCTTTTCTGCTGCTTCTGTCTTGTACTTAATTATTCACACAATTCTACAGTGAGAATTTAGTTCTATTTCCCAGAGGATGAACAAAAAACAGTCAACTATGATCAGTGATTTTATGTTGTTTTTTTTACAAGATAAGATTGTATGACTTCCTTTACCCCTCCCCCCCCCCCCCCCCCCCCAACCATGAAATGAGCTGTAATAGTCATTGTCCAACTGTCCCTTAGTAAATGTTTTTGTCTGGAGGCATATTTTGCAAACTCTACATTCTAGTTTAACAAATCTTGTTTTTGCGCTTTTCCTTTGAAAGTTTCATTTATCTGACTGAAGGTTGCCCCCCCCCCCCCCCCCAAAAGAGAAAATCAGCACTCCTTCCTTCTCCTCTCCTCCATTCCTTCTCACCAAAGGAATGGAGGTTATGTCATATCCTGATGCATCTGTGCACAAACATGTCTTGGTGTGTTTGTGTTGGGGGGGTGTCATCATTACTTATTAAGTAATTGAATTGAGTGATGTTTTTTTCTTCTTTCTTAGCCCTTATGTAATTTGTCGACGCAAACAATGGTTGGATTGTTTTCTCCCTGGTGAAAAGCAAAGTGCCGTTTCACGGAACGTTAAGAAATGTTCTGCTCAATTGCCTGCTTTCCACGGCTCCTGATCTGCCTGTCACTTTATCTTCAATTAGCGCACAACAATCCTAAACATCTTTCTCTGCAATGAATGCACCTTTTCTCCGCTTGGCTCCGTTTGCAGTCTAACAAGCGCCAGTCAAAGGTATCTTTTAAGTATCGCCCTGATCGACAGCCAGACGGAGCTCCTATCCGGTCACTTAGTCCAGCAATCCATTTAATGGAAGTCGTGCTTGGAAAGGAGTGCTGCAGATAAAGCTCAGAAGCAAATTGGCCTGAGTCAGTAAATATGGGGGGGGGGGGGGGGGGGGGGGGGGGGGGGGGGTGTGACTGAAGGTTTTTTCTGAAATCCAGCTCTGACTCAGAGGAATGCTGTTCTTTTAATCCTTTTAATTTAAAGGGGGTTAGTTTGCAGGTTGTCAGCCCGGTTCTCCAACATGGAAAAGGGGCAATCCGACCGGCATGCGGTAAACAAGGCTCTCTGCACTCTTTGTGAAATAGTGGATTAAATGGGAGGCTTTGACAAACTTTAATTCCCCTCAGATGAATGAATACTGGAATCTGGATTGACTAGAAAGTTGTTTGATGTCATTTTGTTCCTTCACAGCTCTTTCATACGCCATGGAGTTTGTGTTAGTTTATGAAAGTCTGAGAATTCCAAGACAATTCCGTGGACTTTTGTTCCAACATGTTCTCGAACCGTAGTCTACTTTTAGTCTTGTGTGTTAATGTTGAGAGGAATTAGAGCGGCGCAAGCTGCTATACTTATTTAATCTCCAGTGCGAGTTAATTACTAGCTACAGGCTCGGTTTACAAAGAGAACTTGCAGGGATTTTGGAAGGCAGAACATTATTTTTTTTGCCCTATTTTCTTCCTCTTGTCTACTCTTCTTCCTGTGACTCTCTGGCGGTCTGTCCCTGACAGAATCACGCCACAGTCTGGCTGTCCTCTAAAATCAATGACCGCAACACCGGAGGTTACGTGGAGCTTTGCGTCACAGACAGATTTGTATAATTTCAAAGTGCAAAAAAAATGAATCTGTTTTATAATTCCACCTATACTCAAAGCTCAAGATATATTTGGATGAAAACCATGCAATTGCTAAATTGTCAGATTTTAAAGTTTTGTCTTTCGGTAAATGTCTCCTGTTTTGTTTACACTGACCACATGAACTCCCTCCAGAGTGGTGGGTGTTGTAAATGTGAGCTTTTTGTCTGGTGTGATCTTTGATCATGCAGGAAGAAAGTGCACCTTTCGGTATCGCTCTGTCTGCAGCTCTAATTGCTTGTTGTTTCCAAACCGTTCATTTTGGGCTGTAATTATGCTGAGGAGCTAAAGACAGACTTCTGCCACGGCGGTGGGATTGAAATGTTGGACCCAACGAGGCCTCGGCATGCTGTAGTCGAGTTGATGAAGCCGAGGGTCGATGTTGCGTGTCACCGTGCTTAGCCTGTGAACTGAAGCAGCGTGATCAGGAGATACGTGGAGGGACGCCTGTTTTCTTTTTCTACAGGGATCTGCATCACTTGTCATCTTAAATGGATCAGTGGGGTCTTGGTAGATTGCCAGATGTGGGGGGGGGGGCCCTCATGAGCACCACCCTCTTTCAGCCCCCAGCAGACACTTGGATAGCCATCAGGCTGTCTCTATAGACTCCTGTCTGCAGGCTGCACCGGCTCACCCTCCCTGCAGGACTTCAGATGAACCATTTCACCTCGATTGCACACAGTTGTAAGACTCATGAAGTGGATGACGTGTGCCCTGCGTTGTGATGTGCTGTTTAAGGCTCGTCATCTAAGTGGCCAATCTATTTTTATTTTTATAAACCATCCTGTTTGTTTTGTGCTGTATTTCTCCATTATATATTTTGGAGGAGTATAAAACGTTTTATCCCTCAATGGCTAGTGTCAAAGACAGTACATTTATCAAGACTTAATTGGTACAGCAAGGTTCTGTCGCTCATTCTTCTGTTTAATCATGCATAGATTGTTGAATTGCAGTTACATTGTGACATTTTAAAACACGGTAGAGATGTACGTTCCCATTTCTGCTGTACTTCTTTGTTGAAATCTCCCATTCAGCTCATCAATGTTGGTGCTATTGAGCATATATATATATATATATATAAATGGTAGCATTCAAAGTAATGTCTGTCTGAAGAGTAGCTGTGAAAACCAACAACTTCCTGTCAAGAGATCAAATGATTTTCTGGTTTCGCTGATGAACATCATAGATAGGATATTTTGCAGGGTGATCAGTGGAACATTTCTCTGATAGTGACGAATGATCCTGCAAAGTACAACGGTAAAAGGAGGATAAACGTTAGGATGTTTCAAGCTGACCTATAGCCGGGGGGGGGGCACCTAACTTTTTCAGAGAAGTACTCTAGTGCATAACAGGAGACGGTGTGTGGTACTCACCCCAGATGCAGCAAGGCCTTACTGAGTACAGTCCCCCCCCCCCCCCCCCCCAACTGTCCTCTGCTTCAACTTCCTGTACGGCAGTAGCTTGTTTATTAGCCATAGCTTGCGCTGCATTTATGTGCTCCTTGCTCTTGCCATGTTTGTCAAATACAGGATGATTGAAATTCCTTGAGCCTGTATAAAACTTTTGTCTGTGAGATGAGGGTGCGAGCGGCGAATCGTGCACCACGTTTCAGTGCGCTCACTGTTCGCTTCAAGCCACGGTACGTCCTGCAGCCACTTCTCCGGAAAAAACGTCTTGCACAATAGTATGTAACCCGGTAGAGAACACAGCCTTTATTTCTTTAATTTTATTTTTGTCTATACAATCGCGCTCTTTCTTTTTGAAAAATTGTTTATTTTGAAAAGAGGAAGTGTGATCCTCAGTTTCTAACTTTACCTTCCTGTTTGCACGGTCACAGCAGGATCTGAGGGTGTCAAATGATCAGTCAATTATTGGGCTTTTCATTCTTCAAAGTCTTGCTTTTAAAATCAGCCTTAAAAAGTACACCATCAATGGATCGCTGCTCGCTTTTTTCTTTTTTCTTTTCATGTCTGTATGCAATTATGATTCTTGCGTGAATTTCATTCATTAAGTTTGATCCAGTGAATGGGAACAGATGTCTGAGAAAGCCCGAGCATGTAAGCACTTTCTGCATCATGGGAACTCGTTGCCATGAAGGAATCCCTTTCATCCTTATACACAAAAACGTATGCAACATGTCTGCTGTCGGCATGTCATTCTCTAGTACATTTTTTAGGCCCTGATTTAACATGACAATGTTCAAACCGGGATGTCCAAGCAGTGGACAAATTGCATTTCAGCCATACACATGCATGCTTGCTTTCTTTTTCCACTCAGCGCAATCCTCTTTAGAAAGAAAAGGAGCTGTTAACTCAAAGTAGTCATTTGCAAATGACTCACACTGTCAAATTTTCATTAAAAGTTAGTACAACTTGTCCATATATATATATATATATATATATATATATTAGTATCCCTTGTTGATGCTCAAAATGAGGCGATATTTCTTGGAATGCAGTTCCTTAATGAAACAGAGAGACTCTTCGATCCGTATTTGATTAGTAGCTTGATTTGAAGCGGGACAGTTTACACTAAAACACTGTAAGGTCCTAGCCTAATGAGACTGGCAGAAGACACAACCAGGCCACGCCCACTCTGGCACATACCGGTGGACGTCATCGCCAGTGGCCGAGCTGGTCCGGGAGGTCAGATGGGACCATTGAGTTATCGTCTCTGTGCGGCTGCCCAAGGCGACTGAGGCCCACACAACGAGGTTATCTGTCCATCTTTCACCCTTGAGCCCCCCCATCTGGACGCTCTCCAGCCTCGTCCTTTGTCCGGTCCGTCCGACTGCCATGCCTCAGCAGCTTCCCCAAGACAACAAGGAAGAGCCTAATGCTGAGGTGGTGGGATGGAATGGAAGCATGGAGCGACGATGGGGGGGGGGGGGGGGTGATACTATGGAGAAAAGCCTTTTGAATGGGGGAAAATGAGAAGATTAGTATTTAGGCTGAGGAGGGAAATAGCTTTGTAAATCTCTAATCCACGTTCTATAGAAGCAGCCTTTTACAGTAATATTGTGAGGGGGGGGTCCTTTCATAGTCTGTAATCAGTCATGTAGCTCTACTCACAGGGGGGGGCACCAGGCGGGGGCGGGACACGCTGCCTCCACAGAGGAAGGAGCAAAGCCCTGTGAATCCCTCTGTTCTGTGGCCCTGAGTCCTCCTCGGCTGCAGCAGCCTGTCAACAGGCGGGGAGCACGGGGCTTTCTCACGCCTCTCGGGCACCACTTCGTTTTCTCTGTCTGCTGCACGCCCTGTCTCCTTGCTCTCCAATGTCACACCGTCTTCGGCTTCATCTGTGACGGCGGGCGGCGACACGCGAGTCTTGCCATCGCTGTTCCCCTTCCCTGTTATCTTCATCTCCAGTCTTTCCTCTGGTGTAACTGCCACAGCTTTCCCCTCCTCTGGTAGACGTTCGTTTCTAACCTCTTCGGATGCTACGTTGGGGAAATATTCTGTGGTGCATTTCATACAGTGACAGATTTTTTTTTCATTTTAAGACAAAGACCGTACTGTGGCAACACATTTAACAGATGTTAATGTTTGAACAGGCAGATTTAATGGGTTTGTTGTGCTTTTACTGTAAAAAATCCCACTTTAATTTATACTCCACCCAAACTCTATCTTTCTAATGTCAAGCCCACAGTGGGCTTGAAACGTGGGTGTAAAATGTTTGTAGGTTGTTATAAACTCTGGATTTAGTCAGAGCAAATTGAAAATGGCGGATTGTGACGGTTTTGTGTCATTAAAGTAAGTTTCTGTTAAGTTTCATGAAAAATCTGTTCAGTGTTTCATGTTGAAGCTAAATACTCCAGAGGTTGGTTATGCAGATGTTAGCATTAAAATGAAATGAATAATAAAAATAACTAACTATTAAAGCTGGGACCCTGATCAAAATAGCATTATCTGTTATAGTAGGTGTTAGCCTGATTTTCTGCACAGTCAGCAAAGTGGATTAAGCAAGTTTTGTTTTTTATGGGACCGTTAAACGTAACAATTTGCAGCCGCTTTTCAAGTGTGTGTATTTGATACTGAATAGATCCCTTTGACATCATCAGGATGTCTACAGAAGATTTATTTCCACATTAAATATGCACTGAGCTGTGGGGTGAAGTGTACCATTTGTCTTTGAACTCCATCGATGAGACAAATGAACATAAATTCTGTTTCAAGATTTGTTTTAATCACAATGATTAAGCAGCACTCCTTACATTCATGTGTAATTCTCATAGGAAGCTTTGGAGACGGGTTTTAATATGCTGATATCACCATTTGCAGATCAATGATGTAATGAAATGGCTGCAAACCATTATCTACAAAACAGTACTGTGGAGACTTCAATGTGTTTGATGCATGTGTATATGTAGAGGACGGATTTGCTCAGTAATGCCCCGTCTCCACTGACAAATGGCACAGGAAACGGCCACTGTCGGTATAAGAGGAGCTTATTGTAATGCAGTGCCAACAACTTCCCGAACTGGAGCAGGGAGTCCAGAGTTCACCCGCATCGAGCCTCCTGCAAAGTTATTTAATCCTCTATGTTGTCCCTTTTATTTAGTGTTCTGCAGCTGGGCCCCTGTTCAACTCCTGGAAGACATTGCTTTGTTGTGAAACTCCGTTTTCCCCAGTTGTTATGTATCTCTGGGCAGTTGTCAGTATGAAGAAAAAAAAAAGGAACTTGTTCTGGTAATGGCAATCTGATGTCATCGGATATGTTTTTCAGCCAATATTGATAACCGATAATGAGCTGCCTTTCACGGTTGAGGTTTGTAACGTTACTTTTTTTGTGTTTTAACCTGTATTTGTTTGTAGTTCTGAGATGTAGAGCGCTAGCATGGATGATTTGATGTTGCACAGCTCATGGGAAAGGTGTTGTGTTGAGTCGTGCGTTGTTTTTCCTCTTCTCGCCGAACCCTTGTGAAGCATGTATCCAATAAGTGTGTTGTTTTCGAGGGTTTTTTTGGGGATCACCAATTTGCACAATGAGACTCGATCTTGGTGCAGCAGTTAGGAGCCTGTCGGCGGCATAAAGCCCTTGTCCTGTTTATTAGCAAGCTCCAGCCTGTTTTTAAAGAGGACATCCTCTAATATCCTCTTTAGGACATTAGAGGAGTGTCTGGCAGCCGTGCTTCGTACACAACTGCACTTTGAGATTGTGTTATTGATTCTCATTTATCGGCTACAATTTAATTTTTGGCAGATATATGATCACATAAATTGTCCAGTGTCAGGCCAAAAAAATATTGGTGTGTGTATATATATATATATATATTGCACGCATCTCCTTCAACAGCACGTCTCTTGTTGCCAAATAAGCTTTCATGTGTGACCGATTTGTGCAGCATCCAGATGACTTTCACTACAACGTGTCTCTTTTTTTAAACGGTTGGCAGGGGCTTCGTTTCCTGTGTGCATGTCGGTTTATTCCTGCCACTGCAGTTTATGTCGAAATCCCCATGTTGACAGTTTATTGAATGCAAATCAGGCTGGCTTAGATGCAGAGGCGGTAGGAGGGCTGCTAATATGCTAACACCCCCCCCCCCTCTCCTTCAACTTGACGTAATTGAGGCTAATTCTCTGTTCAAATGTTGCAGGCTTTCCTGCACAGGCCGTCGTGGTGGGATTATTATGGAGAAGTCCTGTCACTTTTCGGAACTTGTTTTAACGGAGCTCCATTTTCTGATCTGTGTGTGGTTGCTAATCTCTTGGGTGGATAGAGAGGACTATGTGGGAATACTTGTGGTTTCCCTCGGAGGTTCGCTGACATGCAGCCGAATGTACTCCTCCCTCAGTCTTTATGAGCATTGACAGTTTGACTCGTTTAAGGACACGTTTCCTGAGAATATATACGTTTGTCATTGCTATCGAGAGGGAAGCATTCCAACAATTTCTGCCGTTTCCTCCCAGACTTTAAGGAGTTACCTCAATTTGACTGGATGGGCATGACACCGAGACGCGTTGAGTGTCATGTCAAGTCTGTTTTAACCGGGTCCCTAACAGTGGAATTCTGTACAGCATTCGGTTTGGGCAGGACCAAGTTCTGACTGGAGGCTGAAATGAGGAGCCGGTAAAGTTTTGCTGCTTAATATTAGGAGGCGGAACACTTTGTCGGCAGAATGCCGGATTCTGAAAGGAGGCATCTGAAAGCAGTTTACAGCTCAGGCTGCACATATTCAGATGTCATCCTCTCAAAGCGCTCTACACAACCCCCCCCACCCCCCAGGACCCCCCCAGGACCCCCAGATCCTTTCGTGGAGGAGGTGAACTTTAGTTTCTCTTCTTCTGTGTTTTACTAAAATGGGTCAGCAGATGTTAGAGAGAGAGAGTGGAGGAGGAGGAGGAGGAGGAGGAGGAAGAAAAAAAAGCAGCCAAAGCAAACTGTTTGCTCGGCAATGTGGGCTGATAGGAGAGACTGAGAGAAGAGTGGGAGAGCATGATGGGAAGAGACCACGTGTACTGCATGTTCTGATCTGATTCGGTCCCTTGTGCTCCACACCCCGTAAGATTCAATACATTCCCAGTTTTATGATAATATTCCTTGAATACTGACCAAAGTATCACAGTTTGCAGCCGGGTTTTTTTGTTGCAATGTTTCTGATGTTTGTACTGTATGTGCTCTGCTCCCTTTTATTTTCCTGTCAGAATGCTTAGTTTAATGAAGGTTAGAGATTGGACTGAACACCGACAAACAGTTTCAAAAGGAGCGCGATCCTCCTTTTGATCGCACCTGAGCTCACTCACGATGTGATCGTATGTAGAAGCTGAATTTACAGTGCAGCCAGTGATTTAAATAGGAGGTGGGGGCCAGTGTTTGCATTCACAGGTCTGTTTTTAACCACTTGTTTGCTGGATGTTCCCCTGAATTTTCTTTCTCTTTGCTTCTAGGTTCACACAACCGGGTGAACCAGTGTCCCGTCAACGAACAAGGATGCCTGGACCCGGATGTGTGCGTCCATATGAGCAAAATGTGCGACGGCGTCCCCGACTGCAACGATGGTTGGGATGAGGGGCCTCATTGCAGAGGTAATATAAGCACACAGCGCTTGAACATGTCTGCTACCTTCCATCATCACATCCAGACTCTGAACTCTTTCCTGTAGTCGCTCTTAGGTCCTTTAATGAGCTAGCTGGCTTCTGCAATTATAATTGAATTGCTGAGGAGAAAAGTAATTAATGATCTATTATCAGTCTGCAGTTTCACAGTACCTGAGGGAATGATGAGCGACTAATTCGATAACGATAATGCTGTCTTGTTTTAAAAAGGTATTTTTTGATACTTTCAGTAGGAAAGTAGTTTTTGGCGATGTAACATATCAGATCCATCCATCCATGCAACCGACGCTGGCCGTAACAACTTGGACATGACATTCAACAAAGCGGATAGTACAGCTGTTGGAAGCGCTGCATGGTTCTAGTTGCAAGGAATCAATTTAGGGTACCTCGTCTTCATACGGCTTGTCCCGTGAGGGGTCGCCACAGCAAATCAACCTTCTCCACTTCACCCTGTCCTTTGCATCGTCCTCCCAAACACCAGCCACTCTCATGTCCTCCCTCACTATGCCCATGTATCTTCTCCTGGGTTGACCTCTAGCCCTGTTCCCTGCCAGTTCCATCCTCAGCATCCGTCTACCGATATAGTCCCTGTCTCACCTCCCGACAAAACAATCAAAGTCTGGTCTCTCTAACCTTCACTGTCCCTCTTATTGTCTCATTTCTAATCCTATCCGACCTGGTCACTCCCAGTATCACTATCGCTTCTCCGAAATATGAAATCACTTACTCAAATATTTACAATCTAAAGTCTGAGTGGGCCACGGTCCTGGGACAAAGGTTGGCCTGCCTCGCTCTCTAATAGTGTTAAAGCATTAACCGCAGCTTCTATCAGCAAGCTCAGTATTTGTCCTGATAAGTTTGATCATTATCAATATTTGAAGCTACTTTTGTTTACTTGATTAGTTCGTGGTGGATTTGATGTTTGCTTTTATTTATGCCAGTGGCAGCTTTGTGGTTAAATGTTACTTACTTTGGATACATTTTATTCTTTATCTCCATCTCGTATTCCCCTCTGCACAGTATAATTGTGCACAGTATATATATATATTTTTTTTTATTGTATTACACCCTGTAGATAAAGACTACATGAATAAATCCTTTGTGTGGGGTTGATTTATTAGACTAACAATCTAGTGAATCAGTCAGAGCTGAGGGCTAACGGAGCGGTCAGTGGGTGACGGTGTTGGCATCTCATTGACTGGCCATCTCTCGCCAGGCAAGCCTTGACACGGCCCGGCAATGACATCGACGTTTACCGCCAGTCCCCGAGGACAGGAGTCCAGCGGTCCACAGAAAACCATTTGTCAACACACGCCTTGTACACACACACCTGCATGTTCATGCGCTTGCACTGCATGCATTCACACGAACGCACAAGCATACTCCGACATATAGTAGCATTCTTACAAATGCACAACCGCCACCTCGCGCACACAAACACTCCAGCAGTGTGTCCAGAACTTTTGCCATTGCAGGATCCACTCTTTTCATGGAAGGGCCTGGCCTTTCACAAGCATTCTATGTTTACTTGTACAAACAGCCGGGTTGGGCAAAATGTACCCGGGGCCACGGGTGTCTGAAAGGACGCCTTGTCGGCGAACGTCTCCAAGTAATTCGGCCAAAGTTGTTGACACGCGTGTTCAGAGAGGGGAGTGTAGCGAGGCTGGAATCTTATCTCGCTTGTCTGCAGGATTAGTTGCTGTGCGATTATGCTGCGGAATGATAGCAAAGGGGAGGCGGAACCAACGGTGCAGTAATGGTTGGTTTGGTTGAATGTGGTGTCGGGTTCGGGCAGGGCATTTAATCTGATACTGTATTTGGGTTTATTCATGCCACAAAAGAAACATATGAATTGCTGTCAACCGCTGACACCAATCAACATTTTTTTTAATCCTATTTATTTAACATAACCGGTTTTAGTTTCATCTCTGATTTAAGTTAAATATTTGAATATCTTTCATAAAATTAACTGCATGTGAATTGAATGCAAGCCAAACTTTGTTTGCATGAGGAGGAGCTCTATTTGTCAGACACCTTCTTAACACCTTCTTAAGGCACAGAGAAGCTGAATTCTCAGGTGTTGTTGACATTTAATGGCCTCCTTTGTTGGCAAAATAGGGGCGCAAGAAATACTTAGTCTGACAATCGTAAAGATGTGCCTTCTTCATGGAACCGTGGAATATTTCGGAATATTAGATTAGTGATATTGAAATTTTAACCTTGGATCTTTTGCCATCCTTTTATCAAAGTTCCTGACCTACTTAAATGAAGTGGGAGCTTTTTACGTATCTTTTTCAGAAAATAGGTTTCTCTTTCATTTTGAGTCTATTCCTGAATCTGCATGCTTTGTTTGTCTTTTCTCTGTGGTTTTGTGGGAGGTGAGGCCTCTCTAAGGGACTCCTGCGTCCCATAGCAGGGACTGATTGATAGGGAAGATAAAGCAGGGGTCATGGCAGCTTTCGGGAAAGCTTTTCCCATTTCCTTTCCATCTCAAAAAGAACCCTGCTTGGTCATTATAATGGTCCAAGGCTAGTGTTTATGCATGCAGCGGGTTCCATTGTCCTTCATGTCCCTCTAACTGAGGCTTGTGGACAGACCTTGTCCTCCTCATCTTTATTCATGAGCGGGGCCTGACCCAAACGGGTTTATTGACTGCAGTCGGAGTTGCCTTGCATGACGAGACCTGTTTTATTGCCAGTCTTTGCCCATCATTGGCAACAAGATTATCAAAACTGATAATTGTTAGTGTATTTCTTGACTCTCAATGGGCTGCAGATAAAAAAAAAAAAAAAAAAAAAAAATGAAAGAGAATGAATTTTCTGAGGCGAGCTGAGCTGTCATGTTTTGTTCCACATGTTCCCTACTTTATGCATTTGTAGTGTGTGAGTATTTGCTTCTGGGGCAGCACGCCGCCACCGTTTGGGACGACGATGGCTAACGTCCCTGCTCCTGTTTGCATATGGTTGCGTTCCCCTCTTTGATTATCCAGCTCCAAACGGCTGCCAGGAAATATTCCTTCATGCTTGTGATTACACAGCCTTCCTGACTCTCGATCATTATCTCCTAATTATTAAAGCTTATTTACTTTAACCGACATTCAGTATTTATTACCAACTTATGTGACGGATGGCACCACAAACATCAATAACCGTAAAGTAGGAGTCAGAAAGAGACGGCAGCTGAATTGTGTTTAAATCGTGCTTCTTCTGTCCTGAACTGATCATTTTTGCGTGATAAATTTAAATGAGATTAGTATTTGACAAGTTGTAGTAAAAAAAAAAAAAGTTTCTTCAAATGTGCATAAAGCTAGAGGCTGAATTACGGTATGTCAAAGAATATGTATGTTCATAGCAAAATGGCAGAAATCTTTCCATGTAATAATGAATTGGGCGATTTGATGGACCCCAGTAGGAAAATGCTCCTGTCAGCTGCAGGTAGGGAGAGGATCACGGACACGTGCAGGCTTGTTTCCAGACAAGGACAGCACAAAGATAGGAATGCCCAAGGAATGGCCGCTCATTAAAATGTCACACTCTGGCCTGTCCTCGTTTGTCCCTTTGGTTTATCCTTTCAGTTACTACTGCATGGAAAGGGATTTCAGGTAAGGAGAGGTACTCCGTTTTAAAGCCAGCGGATGGATCGATGAGTCTGTAGTTTCAAGGACTGTGATAGTTTTGTTTCGTAACGTTGGCCGTGACCCAGACTCCAGGTTTAACTCATCCTTATCCGCCCCTTTGCACCCAGCCTGTCTACCCCATGATTAGATTTTAGAATAACGTATCATCTTTCACATCTAATGTCACGGACTGACTGCCTATGGACACATTCCAAGAGCTATTTTTTTCATCTTCTCTTCCTCCTCTTTCTTTCGCAATTCGAAGGTTCTTCTTCTCATCAAAGAGCCCTTTTCCTTTGATTTGTTTCTACCATAAGGCTGGACTGCTTCCTAACACATTTTCTCCCTCTGGGTCAGCAGGGTCTTGTTGCATCTCTCCCTTGAGGTGACTGCAACTTCTTGGGGATTCATCTACATCGTTATTATACTGCAGTATACTTGCATTTCCGTCAGCTGCACTCCGCTACCCTGAGTCATTCATACCTTTTGCAAAAGTGTCGAGATGTGCAAAGTCTTCTGATGAAGCTTCATGTTCTGGGACTTTTGGCAAACAGTTCTCTAGTCTCGATGATTGCTTCCCTTTAAGGCAGAGAGGCTGATTGATTGGTTCACCCAGTTAATCTGTGCCAATGGGACGTTTTGCCAACGATCAGTATCAGCAGAATTCACTTTGTTGGTGGCCGATGGCCAAATAGTTATTATTTAAAGTGTTTCCCTGCGGCTAATTTGATAAGTTCCATATTTATTGCCACTAGATTGATTTTAACAGAAGCTTTGCAGAGAGCTGGTACTTGTTGAGCTAAACAGCTGTGCATATCAGTGGGCCCCTACTTAAGAGCTATAGGTAAGTGAAACTGAGGGTTGCCTTCCATGCTCTAGCAGGGTCAATGGCTTCGGCATGCTTGTTTAGGGCTGAAGGCCTCCCTGTGTGATTTGTTTGCTTCATTCATTAACGCTGCTGTCGGTTGTTTGCATGGAGCTGGAACTCTCTTACCACTCCATCTCCTTAAGACCGCCTCTGCTCACCCCCTCCTGTCCATTCCTCTGTTTTCTGTCTCCCTTCCGCTCTCCCTGCTATCATATATCTTATGTCCTTAAGTAGAAGGAGAGTAGCAATCCAGAAACTTTTTTTTTCACTCTCCCAAATGACAACGTACACTTCGATACATATTTAGGACGACATATGGAAGCATTCCACAGTTTTTAGGAGGGATGAATTAAATTGAATCCCAAATCTGACATTTGACAATAAATGTAATGTTAATAATAAAAAGTATAAAGATCAATGAACGCTTGATTTTAATACATCTTCCCATCGCAGGCTGCTATTAGAGTAATGCTGTTTATAAATGTAGTATTTATTTTCATTTTCAATTTGTCCATGTCGCCCACCCATGGCTTGATGCACAAAGTGGACCAAGGTGACCCTGGATGGAGAGACACGTGGGTCTTTTACGGCACTCATGTCGTCTTGGATCTCGCACAGTGTGAGGCTTGCTGAATGGATTCGATACGGGACACAGTGTTTGCTGGGGTGCTCTTCCTTTCAGCTGGGTGACGACAAAAGAGCCATTGTGGCCCAGAGTGCCACAGGCTTTATATAATAAGAGGCCGTCATCGGTTCACGTCCACTCTTCACAACCATGCTATGGCAACCTACTGTAAATCCAGTGTGGCTGTGACCAAATACAGTCATTTCTCTCTATCGTTACTGAATGCCAATTTCACCCTGATGGTGGAAGCCTCTCCTCTTGGTTCTCTTATTTACAATTTATATACAGTACTATTGAATAATAGTGATGTTTGGCTTTAGCTCATGAGGTGTGTGTGTGTAGCCTAGTAATGGGAGAGATTCGACTTCATTGGCTAATCCCTAATGTTGCTTCGGCCCCTAACGTTGCGTTTCAGAGGCTGGTTGGGGATTGTCGCCCTGCGGACTTCTGCACAACAGCCGGTTCTGTTCACGATTCAGTGATGAAACGCTGCAGAAAAAGAGAGAGGAAGTTCCTCTTGTGTGCGTGCGACATGGAGTCTCTCATCTCTGGCTTCATGCACTCGTTATTGAACTCTGGGGTCAGGACCCATCCAGTGTGGGGGTCGGTCACAGGGACTGTCCTTGGTAGAAGATAAGTACAGAAATAGTTTATGAGTCCAAGTGTCACAACTCTTTGTTGGAGGTTCAGGCTGACGGACGCTGTTGTTTTTTTTCTCGTGTGCCACAATCTGACACATAAACGTTCCAGTCCGTGACATCCTAATTTAGCCTGGACAGACATGTTCATTGTCCACACAGAAGATGAGGGGATGCAATAATACCCCGCTTTTATGCTCTAGGTTTCCTCGGAGGCCCCACAGATGAATACATACTTCTGAATACTTCTGTGCAACCCTGAGACACACACACCATCATATCTGATATGACAGTATTGTTCTGTTACACTGGGACATAGGTTGACATCAAATGGAAAGTAAATGTTCCCTCTAAAACAAAGAGCTACCGACATGCTTGCTGCACCTCCTTCCATGTTAGCCTTAAGTGTGTTTCATGTTCTCTGCCGGTCTGTGTTTCTCTGCATCAGATCAAGCACCAGCCTGCACCTCTCATGGGTGTCAGTTTAACTGTGCCGTGACTCACGACGGGCCTCGGTGCTACTGCAGCCACGGCTACGAGGTCGCTGCAGATGAGAAGGCGTGTAAAGGTGAGTGGGTGATTTGGCAGATTTGCTGTAGTAGGGCCAAAGACTTTCTCCTCGCTGTCTTCAATTTGCATCCGTGCAAGTAAAACAAACAAAAAGAACAAAAAAAGAGTTCATTCTTCCAACATAAAAATGAAGGCCTGGTAATCATAAAGTACGTACTACAGTCGATTCAGCACACTTTATATATGTATTATAAAGTATTCGTGCCCAATATTGTGAATTTTTCATGAATCTGTTAGATATATTTCTGGTTTTTAGCTTTTCATTTGAAAGGCTGTTGCATTTGATGCTCTCTCTCTGTTGATGTATCATCGACTGGGGGAGGTCATACAGATGAATTTGGTGTATTGTATCAGGGATGGTGCAGTAACCCTTTTCTTTAAACCTAGTGTTGAAATGTGTTATCTTACTGCAGCCTTTGCAGCAAGCTGTGAATAGGTAATGGATTTGCTTTGCTTTTCTGCTGTAGATTTTAATGAGTGCAGTGTGTATGGGACATGCAGCCAGATCTGCACGAACGCTGAGGGCTCCCACAGCTGCAGCTGTGTTGAGGGCTATCTGCTGCAGCCTGACAACCGATCCTGCAAAGCCAAAAATGGTGAGACCGTGCAGGACAAGTGCAAGACAGACCAAGTATGCATTTGATTTGTGTCACCTTTGGAAATGGCTTCCTCCTGTGTTATATCAGACAGTCTGCTGGAGAGACTTCTATTATGTCTGCAAATATTGTATGGCCTTACATTCCTCTCCATCTCCTCCTTATTCCACCTTCTCTCGTTCTATCCTGATTCCTCCCTTGCTTCCCGCATCTCTCCTCTCATGTTAACCCTTCCTAGAGCCAGTGGATCGTCTTCCTATGCTGTTGGTCGCGAACCTCCATGACATCCGCTGCACCTCCCTCAGTGGCTCCACATCCCGGCTGCCCTCCATCCCCACCAAACAGACCATGGCTATAGACTTCGTCTACGCTGAGGAGACTGTCTGCTGGATAGACGTGGGTGAAACCCCCGCTGCCACCCAACTGAAGTGCGCCAGCATCCCAGACCTGAAGACCGTCACTGACGTCCGCACGATCAACATCTCCCTCAGCCTCCATCGTGAGTGTATTTGTTGACAGAAATGAGTTCTAACTCCACTGACTGTAAAGGAAATGAATATATTTGCAGTTGCTGCAGACACTATATCCATGAAAAATGTCAGGCCATGACAGATTTGTGGCCGACTGCTTTGCACCAGAGCCTGCAAGCAGTGCTCAGTTAATCGGTTCAGGTAGTTCGCGCACCTTGTGTGACATTATTTTGCATGTGCTCACTAAAATAAATAATGTGAAGCAATACGGCCTGATCTCAGAAAGCTGCTCATGCCAGCATAAAGGTGCCAATTGGAAACGCTGCCTCCCATTTCACTTATCTAAAGGTTTATCCGTGAAGAACAGGGGCACCCTGACATTCCACTAAATCATTCCACAGAAGCAAAATGCATGTCGTGTACTTGCAGCGATATGATATTCATGAAGCTGATTTGCTTTGCACCCCTGCTTGACAAGCAAATCAGAATCCACTGTGTAGGTTGATTTGGGTACAGACTGTATGATTATTTAGAAGTATGTGTACTTTCTTGTTTGAAGTATTTGACTATAATCGGTTGTATCTCATATTAGGTCAGTTTAAAAAGAAATTATATTTGGCTTTAGATTTTTCCATAAAAGCCTTTAAGTACTGCACATTTTATTCTAGATGGTGCAAATGGGTGTATGGATATTGTGAGTGTGTGTGTGTGTGTGTGTGCGTTCACTGTACCCTCTTACCAGAATCATGCATGCTGACTTAAAATCCTTAAGTCTTATGGGTTTTCTGCAATTCAATTTCCAACAGAAATCCAATAGGCTTCTTATGTGAAATGACGTTGTACAAAATGTGAATACCGGTAATAAAAAAAAAAAAAAAATGGGGGGGGGGGGGGGTTAAATACAACTCTGACCGGTGAGCATCCGATGAGTTGAGTTTATATTGCACATTATTCTATAACACACAGGTAATCTAATAATAATAATAATAATGCTTGATTTTATAGAGCGCTTTTCTAGGCACCCAAAGGCACTTCACATTGTGCATCATTTATTCACACCATACTTGGTGGTGGTAAGCTACTAGCCACAGCTGCCCTGGGGCAGACTGACAGGAGCGAGGCTGCCAATTTGCGCCATCGGCCCTCCTGACCACCACCAATCACTCACTCACTCACAACATTCACACAGGCAATGTGGGTGAAGTGTCTAATGATACTTCAAAATAAATTCCAGTAAACAGACAAAATATCATATCTCTTTGTTAAAAATCCCCCCCCCCCCCCCCCAAAAAGATGCTACAAACGGCTTGGATTCTCCCTACTCGGATGTCGTTCATCCGTCTGCTCTGCAGTCTTTGTCATGTCCTCGCAAGGTTTCATACAGCTTTAATAAACGCAGTAGCGTGACTTACAATGAGGCTTACTGTGCTTTTGTGGCCTCTGGTACAATGCAAGGACTAAATTGCCAAGGACCGTGCACTGTGTCTTTCTGCTGTGGCAAAGCTGATGCAGCGGTCAGGGCCATAGAAGGGTCGATGGGGCAAGAGCAAGGCAAGGGATGTTAAATTCCAAAATGCTACACACTCCCCTTTTTCTTTTCTCTCCTTGAGATAAGCCCTAGTAGTGTGTGGATATAGTTGTGTCAGAGGCTCCAATCCGATAAACAATGACAAGTGATATGTCGGAGGTTTCTCAGAGACTTTCCCGTCTTTCGCAACACCCAGTCTCCGACGAGAAGACTAACAAAACACGTGTGAACATTTCCCTTCAGCATAAACCTACTCTCATGTCACTGACGTGATTTATCCCTGATGACTGGTCTGACAGGCTCTGTTTATTCCTTTCTCTTACGCAGCCATTACTCTCTGAGAGTTTGGCAAGAAATCATAAAAAAAGGAAGGTGTGGGCTTTCTGTGTTTGTGCATGTGGGAAGTCGTTCCCTTGGGAATTGTCCCCGGGCATGAAATGGCAGACATGAAGAAAACAAGTGGAGGAGCCAATTACACTCTACTTAATGCAACCAAATCATTTACTGTAGTATGGTAATTACCTTTCTTTAGCATAATTGCTTTTATTTTCTGGAACATTTTTCCCAACCTGTCTTGTTTAGTATAAGCCTTGTATCTTCAGTTTTGAGGATTTTTTTTTTCTTTCTGGGAAACTGAAGATTGAATTTGATGGGTAGAGATATAATCTCCTGTTTCTCTGTCTCAAAGTATTTTTGAGTAGGAGTATGACATCATGTTTTAAAAGAACTTTCCCCAAAGTGGTTAAAGTAGTGAACGGCACAGTAGTGCACACTTCAGCTTGCACATTAATGCAGCATTAATGTAAAGCCAAAAACATAACTGATACCACTAAAACATTAACATTATACTGCAGTGTAATAATGTAAGGGACCATTGTAGCCCTCAAGTGGTTTATTATATTGATTACTCTTTCAATTTGCTTTCATGCTACAATGATTTATTTCCAGTTGTTTCAAACTTTTATATACTTGAATGACAAAGTGGAATGAGACAGCAGGTGATCGATGTTCTTTTTAGAAGACGTGCTGTTATTACCTCAGTATTCACACAATGAGTAAAGCAAAGTGAGACACCTTATCTTTGGATCGTGTTGCGAGGTGTAGTCGGGGTTCCCCCCAGGGAAGCAGTTGATTGCTTCTCTTGTGATGTTTTATCGACAGATTTATGAAACATATAGCGTTTGCTCTTCGTGGCTCCTTTTTCCTGAAGGCGAGAATGGTTTGTATAATAGAAATCCTCTTGGATGTTCACAGAATCAGTATTCATTTTCCTTTTCGGAGGCTCAACCTCCACTAATAAAACCACGACAAAGTGATCTAGTCATGTCTGGCGGTGGGTTTGGGCTGTACAAAAGTCACTGTGGAAGAAAAACAAGCAAATGTTCAACATGCCGTCTTCGCACTTTGGCTGATTCTGTTACTTCAGTCTGAGCATCCTGCAGAGATGAGCCCAAATACCCACTGTTCATGTTATCTGGCTTAGCCTGTGCAAACCTAGACTTATACTCCCTGAAAATGACTTCTGGTTCTATAATTGGTGCTGACATTGTTATCTCCAGTCAGTATTTTATAATGAGCAGGACTCAGGTGTGCTTCTAGCTGCGTTGAGAACTGACCTTAGATGGAGCTGTTGGGGACGGAGGAGGTGGAGTCCACAGACACACGGGGTGATTTATAACCTCTGGGAGCACGAGAGCAGGTCAGATAAATAGACGAGCGCTCCAGATGTGACCTGCTGTGTCTGTATGTGTGATTCTCTGCCGAGGGAAATAACAGGGGAGTATCCCTTCTTTTCTCCTGTCATGGTATCACTCCACAGTCTGGACCGCCTTCACTCGAAGCCCAGCTGCCCATCATTTCCTCGTCGCTATTCTTTTTTTTCAGAATAAAACATAATTGTAAATATTACTCAAGATTTAATAAAAAAATATATAGTTCATGGACAAAAACATCCTGTCCCACTGCATTAAGGTAAATTAGATAAATGTTTCAGATGTGCTTGCAAATCTATTCTTAAAGGCCACATGTCTATTATTGTTTTTAGCATTCTTTATTTATTATCCTAATTTTCGGAAATTAGGTCTTCCTATCTAGCCGGTGGCTTGCCACAGATTCCCCAGTGGCATCTCTGTTAGGAAGTAAAGCCTGTTAAATAGAGGTTTCCAGATCCATATGGAAAGGCATAAACACTAAACCCCATGAGGTCAAAGAAGGCTTTGCACAGATTAATTAGATCTTCTTGATGCAGGGAGTTTAATCAAAGCAGGATTATGATGGTTATTTTCCATCTTCCACCAATGTGTAAATAAAAGAATACTCACACCGGTGTGCAAAGAGAGGAAATAACATTCCAGTACAAATTTTGTGGTGCTATTCCCGAGTCTAGACACCAGTGTGTGACCAGTTTGAAGAAGTAAATAGGTTCTGTATGTACATACCGATGCTATTTGGGAAAGCATGTTTGTTATTGCCTGTAACCAAGACCTCCTCGGCTCCTGAAAGGATTCCTCGGAGCAGCGTGAGCCGTAGGTGTTAAGGGGCAGGAAGTGAAATGGAGTTTCAAGGCAGGGTGCTTGCATGTCGAGAGGCCGCGGCTTCATTCTCTTTCTCAGCAATCTCTCTCCACTTACCAGAAGCTGAATGGGCGAGCACGTCAGCAGACTGTGTGCAGAAAGCGAGTTTACTGGTTGTGGGGCGTCACACAACGTAAAAGCCTGTGTTGCACAACTGATTCTCTCCCTTGTGTGTGGATCTAATCAATGCCTTGTGCTGCGAGTCTTCCAGCTGCATTTCATTGCAGATACCAACGGGGAGTATCGCTCACCCTCTTAGCGTCACGACAGACTTTCTCTGCTTGTTCCTGGTGTTCATGTAGCATCTCTGGTTGGTTTTTACTCTCATGGTTCTTCTTGTTGTTGGTTTTTTCCATGAACATTGAGGTCACCTCCTTTTTTTTTTATATATAAATCCTCCATCAAGGACTAAGCAAAGAGGAGATGGGCTCCATCAGTCATGTTTCATTCCGGAACATAACAGCAAGCATTAAATATATTTTTATATCTTTATGCACCAAATCTCATACTTTTATATAATTGTGTTATAATTTAACACAATTAATACAACAATACAATTCTTGATGAAATTCTCAGGAAATGTTGGGAATTATGGATCTGTTTCAAATTTTCAGTAACTTTGCAGTCAATGGAGCTTCAAAATGTGTTCCTCAATATCTCGGTTGATTATTGACCAATGTTTATGGAATTTGACACAGTCATGTAGGGTGGAGATCTCATCCAAAATGACGATGGGAAGAACAATTTAGAACTTTTTGGTGTTGATCCAGATCACCATGTGGATGGTGTAAATCTAATTAGGAGGGGAATGAGCTGCTCGGCGGAGGTCTGCGCTCTCTGAATGCTTTTCTAGTTTGTTCATAAAACTGTTTTGGTCATTTGTTTTTATGTTTCTGTGGCTAAATGTGGACTTAAGGCTACGTTTTGTTACCTTGAAGGCTGATACGATGGAGATTTTTGCCAGTACTCGCGTTCATTTCAGTCATATTTGTTCACATTTCTGTACAGATACTTATCAAATGTACCAGCAACACTGTTCATCAATTTTGGCAGTGTAGCAAGATGCAGCAAACCAGGAAACAAGAAGCTGAACGGCAGAAGAAAAAAATGAAGTGAAAAATGAAATGCAATTTGTCTGCTCACTGCCATCTAGTGGGTTTATCAAAATCAGTGGAGTGGATGTGGGTTCGGGTTTGGGCGCTACCTTTGCTAAAACGTTTTCCAACTTGGAGGCACACCAGCACTTTTTATGTTCTGATCTAAATTGATTTTGGTGTAAGTGTCAGTCTCTTTCTTTCCCATCCTCCTCAGCTCTTTTTATTGTACTACTAAGCATATTGTAAATGCCATGTGGTGCAGGCCTTTTGAAGCTCTGTGTGTGTTTGAGAGGTGTGTTATTTTTTGGGGAGGGCGGGTGGGGGTGTATATTGGGACCAGATGTGTGTGAGCCGTGTTGGAGAACTTTGTTTGGTTCTGTCTTTGAACAGCACAGCTGTCATTGTTTGGGGGCTCCGGTGCAGATGTTTTCTTAAGGAATGGCCAAAGCCTCGTGATGGTCTGACAGAAAGCTCACTATCATTGGTGTCGTACCCCACTGGTGCACCCCAACATCAAAGTTGTTCCTTGGGTGACTTTGATGGCATTTGATATTTGTGAATAGAGGGTTTGTGCGTTGTGCATATTTTATGTAGTGTTCTGCTTTGAAAAGTCTGGCGGCAGCTGTAAAAACATGAGGCTCTATGTATTTGTATGCCCACCGCTCTTCACAGCTAGGTCTCCCTGAGGTCTGGACTCTGGAGTTTATTCACCCATCCTCATACAGCATAGCAGAGTTCACCCCCATTCGGATCTGGTATTAGTATCCGTCTCAAGTGATCCGGTCACAAGCGGACAGCTTTTAAGTTGAGGCGTGAATACACCTAAGATGCATCGAGGACACATTTGAGCTCTGATCACTCAGACCACATTCGGAGACATTTCCTTTATCCATGTGAGCAATAATGAGTCCTGGGCCTCTGTAAAATATTATAATGATAATAACTTATTTTGTGAATGAAACATACAGCAAAGAGTTTACGTGTGCAAATGGCTTTAATGACAAGAATGACTTGACAAGTGTAGACTTGAAAATAATGAGGTCTAAATAGAATAGAAAGCCTTTATTGTCATTGCATAGTGAATGTAAAATGAGATTAGGAGTTCTGCTCCGTTTACATAGGGATGATTATAGTAATAAGAACAAGCCAAAGTGGGAATATGAATAAATACAGCAGTCATTAAAATTAAGTTAAATAGAAAACATGTGAGATCATTTTCATTGTTTTGCAGAGCTCAAAGTAAATGCTCCGTGTGTTTCATGTAACCTAATATGTATTTAAATACTAAGGAGACGCAAGATGTTTTCAGTTTTCTTTTAGAAACACTGAGTGAGCTGCTTCCCAGAAACCTCTAGGTGGGGTGTTCCAAAGTTTTGAACTGTAGTTGGCAAAAGCTGCATCTCTTATTTTCTTTTGACTGAAGAAAACCCCAAATAAACTAGCAGCCAGTGATCACCGTGTTCTCAAAGGTAAATATTGAAGCAGACCTTTAACAGTGTGTCCTGGTTCTAGCCTGTATTAAGAGCTCTAAATCGGTTCTAGATATCACTTTTCAATAATAAACACTTTTCAATATTATATTCACCATATGCACCAACCTATACTAAATGGTGTCATATTTTACATCTCCAATGAGTAATATGGGGTACTTTGCTATTCACACTTTAGCCCATCAATACTGTGGGTATACCTGAAATAAATGTCCCCACCTGCACAGTTCTCTCACAGTTCGGAGTTAGCTTAGCGGGGTCACTAACTTTCCAGTTCCTCTGTGAGATGGATTGTAAGAGTATTTTGGGTTGAGTGATTTTCAGCTTTATCCATTAAACCTTCGTGTTTAGGTGCTGCTTCATGCTTGAGGTGAGGGTCATACCATGACAAAAAAACAACAACAAGAGGCTTTTGAATTGAATCTAGTTTATGTACCGGGAGTTATATGATTATACTCTCATTTTCTTTTTCTTTTTAAGAAGTAATTATCCTTTCCTTTGTGTCCCTCAGATGTGGAACAGATGGCCATTGACTGGCTGACGGGAAACTTCTACTTCGTTGATGATGTGGACGACAGGGTGTTTGTCTGCAACAAGAATGGCCAAACATGTGTGACCTTGCTGGATCAAGAGCTGTACAACCCTAAAGGCATCGCCTTAGACCCAGCCATGGGGTCTGTACTACCCCCTTCTCTTTTTGAGCTAATGCTCCAGTCAGGACATTTTGCAACACTTGAAAGGAAAATGCTGTCTTATAAGTCTACATGCAGACTACAGGCAGACATGAACCAAAGTACTTCCTCAAAAGTACAAATCTAGACAGAGACTTGTGCCTTTTTAAGAATATCGCTTCTCTATTTTTATTCTTAAAATATTTTGAAGTCCATGACTTGTGCAGATATCCCTTTAGAGGCAAAATTGTGTATTGTCACCCAGTTTTCCAATTCACATTATTTTCTGTCATAGTTTTCTATAACCTTTCTGAAGTTGTGCTCTACTTTTGCTCCTCCTCTTCTTCTACAACAGCAAAGTGTTCTTCACAGACTATGGCTCCACACCGAGGGTGGAGCGCTGTGATATGGACGGCCAGAATCGAACTAAGCTGGTGGATAGTAAGATCGTCTTTCCCCACGGCATCACCCTTGACCTGGTCAACCGCATGGTTTACTGGGCTGACGCCTACCTGGATTACATCGAAGTGGTCACTTATGAGGGCAAGGACAGACACACCATCATCCAGGGCCTGCTGGTGAGGTTTGATAGATGGGTATGAACACAAAAAGTACCAAATGCAACCAGATATGCACAGTAATGGGCTCAAGAATATTATTGTCTGATATTTCAGGCTTCTTTTTAAAAGTAATGCCTCCAAATAGCAAAAGAGTAGAGTCCAGCTTAACATTTCATCTAAAATCATCGATTTAATTTCAGAGCTGTTTTCTCATTTATATCAAGGCAGAGAGATTCTGGCTTTTCAGGGGATAAGGCCTTTTTATTGTCATGATTGATATTATTTAAAGTGTGTGCGTTTCCTGGCTCATGTCTGTCTAGACATAAAGTAGTCTGGCCTGAATGAAGCTTGGCTTCCCCTTAAAATGGAGTAACGTCAAGACCTCATTGGTGGGAGGACAGTGTGGTGATGATGGTGGTGGGGTGTATACGAGAGATAGGGGAGGTAAACGAACCATACATCTTTCTGACAGGAGAGGAGAGGTGCACGGAATAGACAATTTTAAGTAAAATCTCTCTTGAACAGCAGTTTAAAGTAAAGTCATTGCACGGTCCTTTGCCCAGTTTACACAAACACTATTTTCTTTTTATTTCGTGCATGTTTTTGTTTGTCTACATCTGCGTTTAAGAGATTTGTGTCATTTTTAGACCCTGTCTAACTTAATTTGATGATGATGAATTGTTAAGCAAGCTTTTTTTTTTTTAAATGAGGTGTGTTCAAGATGAGAAAGGGGGAAACTTTTTTTTTTTAATGCACCATGACCTGTTTACCAAGGAACATCAGAATTTCCAGAAGCAAACATAAGACGACCTTTAACATTTAGGTTCCTATGCTGTCTGCATGTCTTTCAGATTGAGCACCTGTATGGCCTGACTGTCTTCGAAAACTATTTGTATGCCACCAACTCCGATGAAGGCAACCTCAACCCCAAGACAAGTGTAATCCGGGTGAACCGCTTCAACAGCTCCGACTTCCAGGTGGTGACGAGGGTGGACCGCGGAGCTGCGTTGCACGTGTATCACCAGAGGCGCCAACCTCAAGGTACATGCAAGCTTAACTTCTAACTCATCTGATCCTTGTCCATCAACAAAAGTTACCAGTACAAAATGTGTGTGTGTGTGTTTCCCTCCCTCGTCACGTAGTGCGCAGCCATGCATGTGCCCTGGATCAGTTTGGGAAGGCTGGAGGCTGCTCTGATATCTGTCTGCTTAGCAACAGTCATAAGACTCGTACCTGCCGCTGCCGCTCTGGGTTCAGCCTCGGTAGTGATGGCAAGTCCTGCAAAAGTGAGTATTAAAACTGAAGGAAAAGTTTAATTAAAGAAAGATAAGCCTTTAGTTACAACCTTGGTGATTGATGATTGCAATAAAGTAATGCTGGATACAAATTGCTGGCAGAAAGTAATTACATCTTTTTCCTGAGAATGCTTGTTTTGTTGAAAAAAAAACATTTTTTAACCTCTTCTGCAGAGCCAGACCATGAGTTGTTTTTGGTGTACGGTAAGGGTCGACCCGGAATCATCAGAGGCATGGACATGAATGCCAAGGTGCCTGATGAGTACATGATCCCCATTGAGAACCTGATGAACCCCCGAGCTCTGGATTTCCATGCAGCAAGTGAATTCATCTACTTTGCTGATGCCACCAGCTACATTATTGGCCGACAGAAGATTGATGGCACGGAGAGAGACACCATACTAAAGGAGGGTAAGAATGAAACAATGCCGTTGCCCGGGTTTCTGGGAAGGATTTTTTTCTCCAAAACCAAATTTGGCTTGGTCGGCTGGCTTGGGTCTTATTCCACATCGTCTTCTTTCTTTCTTATCTCAGGGATTCACACAGTTGAAGGAATAGCAGTAGACTGGATGGGGGGTAATCTCTACTGGACAGATGATGGACCCAAAAAGACCATCAGTGTCGCCAGGCTGGAGAAGGCTTCTCAGACCCGCAAGACTCTCATTGAAGGCAAGATGAGCCACCCTCGCGCGATTGTGGTTGACCCCCAGCATGGGTAAGACAGTCGAGGGGAGGGTTTTCTTTTTCCAAATATTTTATTGTAAAAGTTGCCTGGCTTCTGAATGTGGTGACAGCTCCTCTTGCCCCCCCCCCCCCCCCCAGATGGATGTACTGGACTGACTGGGAAGAGGACCCCACAGAGAGCAACAGAGGGAAGATCAAGAAAGCTTGGATGGATGGCTCCCATCATCAAGTGTTCCTGACCAGCAAGACGGTGCTGTGGCCTAATGGCTTGAGTCTGGACGTTCCCCAGGGTATCCTGTACTGGGTCGATGCTTACTACGACCGTATTGAGTTAGTTTACCTCAACACCACCGAGCGAAAGGTTGGCAATTCTCTATTTGCATAGTTGCACACACAGAAATAGATACGACATCACATTAAGCTACTGTTCATGTGAAAACCGGTCATATTCGGAGCTGGTCTCTCTCTCTTGATTTAATAGGTGGTGTATGAGGGGCAAGAGCTCAACCATGCTTTTGGCCTGTGTCATTACAAACAATTTCTCTTCTGGAACGAGTACCGCGGCGGCAGCATCTACAAACTTGACCAGGTCACGAAGACAGTCACCCTCCTTCGCAATGAGAGGCCGCCGATCTTTGAGATCAGAGTGTACGATGCGCACCAGCAGCAAGGTGCATCACTCGTCTATTCATTCTCATTTCATGACTTGTGCATAGGAGGATTATATTTCACATTTATTTTATTCTTTTGTGTAGGCTCCAACGCTTGCCGCGTTAACAACGGTGGCTGCAGTAGTCTTTGTCTGGCTCTTCCGGACGGCAGGTCCTGTGGATGTGCTGACGATCAAATCCTGGATGCCGATAATGTCACCTGCAAAGGTAGGTACTTAGCAACTTTACCAGAAGAGTGTTTTCACCAAAGATCCATGTGGAAGGCAGGAAAATGCATTAGTCTTGAGTTATACCACAAAGGATTCTAGGCTGTACTTTCCATTTGCGTACTAGTACTACACACTGTCTTAGCCAAATCTGGAGAAAAGAGATTCAACCTGAACTAGACTAAAAGGTTTGTTGTAGTGTATGTTCTCGGTCCTTGTCTCAATGGCCCATCTGTTTCTGCTCCCACCCATGATCATTTCCAGCCAACCCCTCCTACGTGCCACCGCCCCAGTGCCAGCCCGGGGAGTTTGCCTGCAAGAACAACCGCTGCATCCAAGAGCGCTGGAAGTGTGACGGGGACAATGACTGTCTAGACAACAGCGACGAGGCCCCCGAGCTCTGCCGTAAGTCTACGACGTCATTGTCATGGTTACACTGCAACACATAGAAAAACACCAAGTCAGTTTAGGGGTTTTAACGCAAATCGGCAAACTGCATTTTCCGAGACTCTCTGTTTCCATGCAGTGTAATGGGAGTTGTGATGTCACTGGGCAGCTTTCTCTTCACCAATCAAAGGGGAAACCCAGCAATTCATACTTGTCTCTGATATTATTTTAGTT
Source organism: Brachionichthys hirsutus (assembly GCF_040956055.1). Lineage (NCBI taxonomy): Eukaryota > Metazoa > Chordata > Actinopteri > Lophiiformes > Brachionichthyidae > Brachionichthys > Brachionichthys hirsutus. The sequence goes on from NC_090898.1 coordinate 7,791,270, forward strand.
TGTATACATTTAGAAATGGCATACTTTAAGAGTTGTCGGAATAACGAACCAGATTACGTAATCTACTGTCTTTAAAACTGTTCATTCAAGATTTTTTATTTTGTTTGCTTCCACCAGACCAGCACACTTGCCCAGCTGACAGATTTAAATGCCAGAACAACCGCTGTATCCCCCTGCGATGGTTGTGTGACGGCGATAATGACTGTGGGAATGATGAAGATGAATCCAACACCACCTGCTCTGGTACAAACAAAGCTGCAGTATTTTATTGATTTAGTGAACGCTGTAGTTCATTTCATATTTTCATGCCGACCACTTGTCCATCTCATTCTTATCAGTCTGATTATTCAGGATTCCTTTCAGAGGATTTATTCAAATCTGTTTAAGAATGAAATTATGAAATTTTGACCTGTGACTGTTTTTTGTTGCAGAACCATGTGGGAAATTATATTTTTTATACATACCTTCTTTAACAGTGACGCTTTACTGTTAAATGTTAATATCTTTACACACAAAGGGCTGCAGCGAGCCGCTGAAAAGACTCCTGCTCCCAATTCATTTTTGTTTGTTCTCAAGACTTTGCAGCTCTCACACCTTTTTTAAAATCAACAAAGAAGAGGCAGAATGTTGAGTCATCGTTGCATCAGGTGTGAGAATTTAACGGCTCTTAACTGTTTTGCACCCCCCCCCCCCCCGCCAGCTCGCACATGCCCGCCGAACCAGTACCCTTGTGCCAGCGGACGCTGCATTCCCATCTCCTGGACATGTGACTTGGATGATGACTGTGGAGATCGCTCAGATGAACCAGATTCCTGTGGTGAGTTGCTTTTACAAAAACATTTGTGTAAGAAAAAAAAAAAGAAAATATGCCTATATTTATCTATATCATTTTTTTTTTTTTTTACAAATTGTCTCCTGAACTCTCCTCAGCCTACCCAACCTGCTTCCCTCTGACCCAGTTCACTTGTGCCAATGGCCGTTGCATCAACATCAACTGGCGCTGTGATAACGGTAACCATCCTCCGAGACTCCCTCCTCCTGTCAGGGAGCTGCGTTTCAGTGCAATCCGCTAACAAACAACACAATGTGTGACAGACAATGACTGTGGCGATAACAGCGACGAAGCCGGCTGCAGCCATTCGTGCTCCAGTGTCCAGTTCAAATGCAACAGTGGCCGCTGCATCCCAGAATACTGGACCTGTGATGGTGACAACGACTGTGGAGATTACAGTGATGAGACGCACGCCAACTGCACCAACCAGGGTAAAGAACAACATTGTGCACCAATCTTACAAACGCAGCGCTGCTCTCTGTGGCATTCCGTTTGTTCTCCTGCCAGCTGAACCCGACTCGAGGTCTAATCACATTGTGAGTCGTGTATCTTTGTTGTTGCTGTTTGCAGCTTTACAGACACAATGAAGATGGCTTCGACTCCTAAACGTTTTCTCGGCTCTGCGTGCCCCGGCCTGCCTTCTGGCCTCCACTTATCATTTCCAGCAAATCCCCGGTTGTTCTGTTCAGGATGTGATTATAGTTTGCGGATAGATAATAATTCAATTCTTCCTTTTGTCATGTGAAAATGGCACAGATGTTTTGACGCAGGGAGATGAATTTACGTGTTAAGAGGCGAAGATAGCCTGTAGCCTTGTCTTGAGTAACAGTTTGGCAAATTAATCCTCCTTTTTAAGAGACGCGCTAATTCAGCAGCTGCCTGTCAGCTTTGGGATGTGTGGATCTTAGGTGTCCTTTATGGCTGCCAAAATAAGTTTGGCAAATTATTTTAGAGTTTCTTTTACGTGCATTTTTTTTCTGTCTGAAAGAACAGCACATCCACGATTGATTAATGATGAACTATTTCCCTCCCTGCTGTGCTGCCGTCATCACTAACAATGGCACATCCTCTGCAAAAAAAATAACCAAGGTGTCCCTGGTATTAAGTCTCTGTTGGAAAAAGCTCTTTGGTTTATTGTAAGTTGTTTTAAGTCTGGTCGGTGGGATTTTGTTTCATTGGTTTCCTTTCTTTTGATTGGCATCCGATACATCCTGCTGAAGAAGAAAGCGAAAACTGCAGATGCAGGGAAAAGAGAGGCAGCAAAAGGCTCCGTGGTGGAAGTAGAGATTTGTGCCATCAGATGGGAAAAACAAGTTGAACAGGTTCAATTCTAAAACGAGGTGGGGAGTAAGAACTTTACTGTAAACGAGGAACATGTTAATTCACAAACATGTTGATGTATTTTCAACAGACAGAAAAGAGGGAAAAAAAACAAGATCTAGAAAAATAAAAATCTGTGGCTGTCGAGTCTCAGCATGCAGCACTGGAGCCCAGCACGACCTGTTGGTCTAATGAGCAATCTGTGCCGAGTGTGCGTTCTGCCGTCCATCAGACGAGGTAGTAGAGCAGTTGGCTTCCTGCCTGTAGATTGCAAACCGGTGCTTCAGCTTCCCTGGACCCATTTTCTGATTTAGCAGAGCCAGGAGATGATCTTTCCCGTGAGTGGATGGCACTGTGCCGCCTCCCCACAGATGCCTTTACTCTTCCGGTGACATCATCAGTCAGTGAGCTGCGTGTTTGTGCCATTGGCTGACTGTCAGCTTGTTAACAGAGCATCCCAGTGTGCCGACACATTAATCACTGGCCCTGTTCTGGTTTCTGATTTTGTTTTTTTGTCAGATTTCTGCGGTCTTGCTTTTTATTTGCCATCTTCAACTGGCTTTATTGCATCGTTCGCACTCACCCAACTTTCACGTGCACTAACTATTGCATGGCGTCCTCCCGACTTCTCTGCAGCAACCCGTCCTCCAGGCGGCTGCCACGTAGACGAGTTCCAGTGTCGGATGGACGGTCTGTGCATTCCCATGCGCTGGCGCTGTGATGGGGACACAGACTGCATGGACCTCAGTGATGAGAGCAACTGTGAGGGTGTGACCCACATGTGTGACCCGGCAGTCAAGTTCAGCTGCAGGGACTCTGGTGAGCAGTGAACCTTTTTTGCAGTTAGTTTAGCACGTTTTTACAATGAGGGTTTTGGTTTCTGATGTCTGAAAAGATGTCTCACTTTACAGTAAATGGCACAGGACTAGTGATTTGTTTAAAATTAGATGCTTGGAGCTTTAGCCTTTTGGATTTCCAGTTTGGTTCTCAAGGATCAGCAACATCAAGACGATCTGCAAACAGCTCCAATCTGTCGGTTCTTTCTTTGCGTAAATCCGATGATTGCAGCAAATTGAATCAAAAATGTCTCGAGTTTGGGTGTGAACTTTTGTTATGAATGTTTCTGTGATAGGCCTGTTTAAAGAAATATTTTAAAGACACAGAAATTGAAAGCAGATATTTGTGGTCTGGACAGCTCGCTGCATCAGCAAGACTTGGGTGTGTGACGGTGACAGCGACTGTGAGGACAACTCGGATGAAGACAACTGTGAGGCGTTGGCGTGCAAGTTGTCTCACCACATGTGTGCTACCAACGACTCCATCTGTCTGCCCGCTGAGAAGCTGTGTGACGGCACCGACGACTGTCCGGATGGCTCTGATGAGAAACTCTGTGGTAAGGCTTTTACTTTGTTATATTGCTTTATGATCTAGAGGTGCAACGGATCACAAAGCTCAGGGTTCAGATCAGATCTTTATGTCGCGAACAATTTTCCTTTCCACTTAAGAACTTTCACTCATGGTCTTAAAGAACACATTAAGATGCCCTTTAAATTAAATATTGAAAGCTCAGATGTTAGATTAAAGTGGGGCCTGATGGTGCATTAATTCTGTGAATAAAAAATTCTAGCAGAATACAACTCTGTCTCTGAGTCCGATAATTTAATATGCTCTCTCTAATCCCCTTTTCCTCCTTTTAGACTTGTGCGCGTTGGACAATGGCGGCTGTAGCCACAACTGCAGCATCATTCCCGGAGAGGGCTTCATGTGCTCCTGTCCTCTGGGAATGGAGCTCGGAGCCGACAACAAAACCTGCCAGATTCAGAGCTTCTGTGCCAAACACTTGAAGTGTAGTCAAAAGTGTGAGCAGGAGAAATCCAGTGTCAAGTGCTCCTGCTACGAGGGCTGGGAGCTGGAATCTGACATGGAGAGCTGCAAAAGCACCGGTAATGAGAAACAGGCCCCTTGTTTTGGCATGAAAAGTTTACTTGCTCCCACAGACTGAAGAATTTATTGCTGTTGTGTTCCTTGTGCGTAAGAGGCACACTAATGACTCCGGCACATGCTAAGCAATTGATGCACTTTGTTGTTTAACCAGAACGTGAACAGTAAAATTTATTATTTCTTTGCTTTGAAAGGGTCAGATCCATGACTTTGGGGTAAGGGTGTATTGTGTAGAGGCGGCTAAAACCTATTTTTATTTTGGGGTACACCTTCTTCACTGTCAGATCCCTTCAAGCCTTTCATCATCTTCTCCAATCGCCATGAGATCAGAAGGATTGAGCTTCACAAAGGTGAGTTCAGTGTGCTGGTGCCAGGCTTGAGGAACACCATTGCCCTGGATTTCCACCTCAATGAGAACACCCTGTATTGGACGGACGTCGTGGAGGACAAGATCTACCGTGGGAAACTGTCCGAAAACGGAGGTGAGATTGCGAACGAAGTCAAAAGAAAGAGGTGTATTCTATTTGTTCTGTCTCGGATATTATTTTCTGCTAAGAAAGCACACTGTTGTTTCTCTGAACCAGATGTTCTTAAGGCGCATTTGTGGTCAGAAGTATGTGACCCTGACTAAATCTCCCAGGTCATGGTCGGCCTTTCCTGTTCCAAATACTCCTTGCCAATCAAGGTTGTGTTCCCAGCAAAGCACTTGGGGCGCGCGCGGAAGGCTTTGTCTCTTCCCATTTGTCTTGCTGCTTGGTTTGCGTGACTGCAGCCACAGCATTGACGCAGCATAGGAGGGAAAAAGGCTGTAGTTAGGTTCCCAGACCAATTCTTAGTTGGACTGTTGCTGGTTTTTATTAATGCTGCTCTAATGGAGCTGTTGGCATATTTCCCTCACTTGTGCTCGGAAAAGCAGTCGTGACTCTGGCATTCTTTTAAGCATGCTGTTCAAAAGGCCTGTCACCCTCCATCCAAGTGCTACCGGAAGACGTTGTCTTATCATCCTTGGCCAGAGATCACACATTTTGGTCTGCACTTAGTCGGAAAAAGGGCTTATTTCTTCTCCAGGAAGCGGTGCAATGATTTGGAAGACGAGGTGTCGGATGTCTGTTTTGTCAGACTTGGGCTTGGGACGATTCTGTTGTTTCAGCCTCCACTGACGAGCACAGCATGAGAGCATGTGAAGAGAGAAAGCATGCCAGAGAGATTTTCAGTTCATTTCTTTAACTTTCACATTTGTTTTCTCATTGGTGAAAGTGATCTGTTGCACTAAACTAGCTCAGTTATGGCTGATGTTCTTCTCCTAGATTCATTCAGACATTAACATTCTACAAGATATCATCCTTTCTCTTCAGTGTACTATTCACAATCTTTCTCGGTGTCCCTTCAGCATTGACCAGTTTTGAAGTGGTGATCCAGTATGGATTGGCTACTCCAGAGGGCCTGGCGGTGGACTGGATCGCAGGAAACATCTACTGGGTGGAGAGCAACCTGGATCAGATAGAGGTGGCCAAACTGGATGGGACCATGAGGACCACCCTGCTGGCTGGGGAGGTGGAGCACCCAAGGGCAATCGCTTTAGATCCTCGCGATGGGTAAGCAACAGATCGACACGGTCCAAAGCTTTAATCCGCTCTTTAGAAAACTTGGAGCTGTTTGAATTTCCGACACCTTCTATCTTTGGGCCTGACCCGTCTTCTGTACTAAATGGAGTGCTGGCATGCTTTCCTGAAGATCCCTCTTTATGTTGATTCCTTTTCTGTTGGCAGCATTCTATTTTGGACAGACTGGGATGCCAGTCTTCCCAGGATTGAGGCAGCATCGATGAGCGGTGAGGGCAGACGGACCATTCACCGGGAAACGGGCAGTGGTGGCTGGCCCAACGGACTCACTGTGGACTACATGGAAAGACGCATTGTTTGGATTGATGCCAGGTAGCATTTGGCAATAGTCTCTAGAGTACACAGATGGTTCTCTTTGCCCTGCTTCCACCCACTCAGTCATTGCGTCACAATTTTGCTCAGTCTTTTTTTTTTTCTCTCTCTTGGCTTGCCATTATTACCATTACTGTCATTTTAAATTAAAGTTCAGGTGCGTTTAAGACGTTAATCTTTGCTTTAATGCCTCCCCAGGTCAGATGCTATATACTCCGCTATGTACGACGGTTCTGGGCTGATTGAGGTGTTGCGGGGTCATGAGTATTTGTCCCACCCCTTTGCTGTCACCATGTATGGAGGCGAGGTCTACTGGACAGACTGGAGGACTAACACTCTAGCCAAAGCCAACAAATGGACAGGACACAATGTCACTGTAGTCCAGCGCACCAACACACAGCCCTTTGACTTGCAGGTCTATCATCCATCCAGACAACCCCAGGGTAGGTTTGCCACCAGATACACATGCCACACCCCTGCCCTGCCACCTCACGGCTCATTGCAGACCACGTTGTTTCACAATCCCCAGTCCTCAAAGGCATCTGACCTTTTGGAACTGTGAGACATGCTGTCTCCTTGCACCAGCAGCAATATTGGACGCCTCCTGCTGGCTCCGCAGTTGATTGAAAAAGTCACCTCAGTGTTTGACATTTCCCATCGGCTGGGTGGGAAATAAAACCCTCCTTTTGTGACTTAAATGTCACGGGTTGATCTCACACTGAACCGTCATCTTGATGCTTAGTAGCCCCGGGCTTGTGTTGATCTGGAGGGTGTATGGGCTGCAGAGGGATGCTGCGTCCAGTTATTGAAGGCTGGAAAAGAACGAGGTCACAGAATTGGTGATTGACACTTGCATCCAACACGCATGACAGTGATGAGCAACAAGGGTCCGGTAGACGCTGTTCTTGAGGGTCCGTTGATTGATGGATTAATTGAGATAAGTCTCTGCCTGACTTCTGTCACTATTATTCCTGACTGGTCCCCCCCCCCCTCCTTCCAGCTCCCAACCCGTGTGCCGCCAGTAATGGGAGAAAGCCCTGCTCCCATCTCTGTCTCATCAACTTCAACCAGACCTTCTCCTGTGCCTGCCCACACCTCATGAAGCTGCAGCCTGACGGACGCACCTGCGAAGGTGAGTCCAGATGCTGATGATTGACAGACGGACAGTGAAGTGCATCTGCAGACGTCTATGACCTTAAAAGATACTTGGACGTTTGGCTGCTTTCACATCGTTTGTCATCTTGGAACAAGTAACGAGCTATATTTGATATTTGCGGGAGTCTTTTTTTTCTTTTTTTTTTCCTCAGCTGTCATCCCTTTGTTTATTCTGCACTCAGCCCCCCCCAAACTTTACATCAGTGTCATCTCTTATGACAGAAGATCTGATTAGCTCTCCTCTGCTTGCGCCACATCACACAGCCTTCGTCACTCTCATTTCCATTCCATTAACTGTAACTGGCAGCCGCAGGTGATGCGCGGAGCGCTTCACTTCTTGCCCTGCGCTTTCATGAGTGATCTTTGTGATAGCTGTCAGTGGTAGCCGTGGGGATTTATCTGTGTGACTATTAAGCATTCTATCCTCTCTGCAGTGTAGATTTTAATGATTACATTAGGGGGTGTTGAGGGTGGTGCATTGTCTGTTCTTGATCTGTTCTCTCTATCTCTTCTTCCTATACTTCATTTGTAGCTGGCATCAACCCTTCCCAAAAAAAAAATCACGTGTCAAAAACCGTAAAACTTGATTTCAAATCTTTCTGTATTTGTCTCATCGTCTTTTTTCCACAGAGTCCCGCAAATTTCTCCTATATGCGCGTCAGATTGAGATCCGGGGTGTAGACATCGACAACCCCTACTACAACTACATCATCTCCTTCACTGTGCCGGACATAGACAACGTGACGGCGGTGGACTACGATGCTGTGGAGCATCGCATCTACTGGTCGGACGTCCGAACACAGACGATCAAGAGGGCTTTCATTAATGGCACCGGGGTGGAGACGGTTGTTTCAGCTGGTGAGGATGATTACAGGGATATTTTTCACATCCTCATTCTTTCAATTCTTTGTATTGTTGTAATGTTGATTGTAATTCAAATGTTCTTTAACTGTCTGAGAATGTCATTTAAAGCGTACATGTTACTGTTTTGTTTTTATCATTTCTTAGACCTCCCTAATGCTCATGGGCTTGCAATAGACTGGGTGTCCAGAAACCTTTTCTGGACCAGTTACGATGCCAACAAGAGGCAGATCAATGTGGCCCGACTGGATGGATCGTTCAAAAATGCTGTCAGCCAGGGCTTAGACAAGCCCCACTGTCTAGTGCTACATCCTCTGCTGGGGTGAGTCCAGTTAGGCCTGTGTGAAGTTCCTGATCTTATTTCTGTCTCTGATGCTGTTTTTTTTTTTTCTTCTCATTTTTAATTTCACTCTGACCAAATCCCTACTAAGAAATCTGACCTGAGAGATGTCAGCCTCTTTTTTTCTGTATTTAACATGAATATCTCTCCTCAGAAAACTGTACTGGACTGATGGTGACAACATCAGCATGGCTAACATGGATGGAAGCAACTTCACCACAATTTTCACCAATCAGAAGGGACCAGTAGGTGAGCAAAAATGGCTCTCCCCCCAAAACAATCCTCTGTCTCTATTTACCTACATGGACAAAGTACACATGAAGTGTATTAACATAAGATAGTTGTATTTGCTAAGCCTCCGTTATTTGTCCCGCTCAGGCCTCTCTATTGACTATGAAGAACAGCAGCTGTACTGGATCAGCTCAGGGAACGGCACCATTAACCGCTGTCAGCTGGATGGAACCAAACTGGAGATCCTAGAAGCTGCTAAAGGCAAACTTACCAAGGCTACAGCTTTGGCTATTATGGGTAAGATTTAAAAGGATTATTATAACATATTAAAATGTTTACATTACAGTTTATATTCTAAGCATTATAAAGAGAATGCACATGACTGAACATCATTTCAGGAGACAAGCTGTGGTGGGCAGACCAGGCAACCGATCAGATAGGAACGTGCGATAAGAAGGATGGAGGAAACTGGAAGGTTCTCCGAAACAACACCTCGCTGATGATGCACATGAGGATCTATGATGAGGATGTGCAGAAAGGTAAGAACTGCTTTCGGTGTCTGTGTAGGTTCTCAGTCATCCAGGTCATGGTTAAATCACGATGAGCAAACGACCAAGGCAATCAGACTCCCCAGGAGAATGTTAATGCTCCCCGGCAATCATGAAACCTGACTAACAAATCCCCTGGAGTCAAATCCCCCCCCTCCACACACACACACACACACACACACACACACAGGTGAGCTGTTTTGTTGGGATGCATCCAGATGTGGCTGGGGGTTGTGGATTTCGGAGACAGAGGTCAATACTGCCTTGTATGTTGCTGATGGAGGGTGTCTTAATCCTCCGCCTCTGTTCAGGGGAACCAAATTGCTTTCACTCTTTGCCATCGCTGGGTTGAAAAGTAATTCTGCATCATTTAGAGGCGTTAAGTCCAAGTGTCCATTTAATCATTGATTGACTCCAGTGATCCTCTCTTTGTCCCTTAGCTGGCACCAATCTCTGTAGCAACAACAATGGCGACTGCTCCCAGCTGTGTCTGCCCACATCTCCAACAACCAGGGCCTGCATGTGCACTGCTGGATACAGCCTGAAATCAGGACAGCAGTCCTGCGAGGGTAAGACGTCTTCACAGCTACAAGTCACACGAACTGTGGGACAAAAGAAATCTCACTGTCTTGTTTCTGAGCAGGTATGGGCTCCTTTCTGCTTTACTCTGTCCACGAGGGAATCAGAGGAATCCCACTCGACCCGGCAGACAAATCTGACGCCTTGGTGCCCGTGTCTGGTACTTCTCTGGCTGTTGGAATCGACTTCCATGCTGGTGAGTGACATGAGGAGTGACCCTGATTGACATCTGCATCTAAGCGGCCTTGCATTAACGGCAATTGAAAGCGCTCCTAATGTTAGCGAAGGGAGACTTTATAGACTGAAACAGAAAGGGCCTCCTCTTTTTCAGAGAATGACACAATCTACTGGGTGGACATGGGCCTGAGCACCATCAGCAGAGCAAAGCGAGACCAGACGTGGAGAGAGGACGTGGTCACCAACGGCATTGGCAGGGTGGAGGGCATCACCGTGGACTGGATAGCAGGTCTCATCATCCCAGCTGCTCTGCATTAACGCTACATAAAGCTAACACATTTCTGAATCGCAACCTTTGGTCTGCTGTAGGAAATATTTACTGGACTGACCAGGGCTTTGACGTGATCGAGGTAGCCCGGCTGAACGGCTCCTTCCGCTATGTAGTCATTTCCCAGGGCCTGGACAAACCGAGAGCCATCACTGTCCACCCAGTTAAAGGGTACGGCTGTTTGATTATGCTTTCAAATGTAGTTTCTTTCAATCATGCTGCTCTATTTGCACGCGACGCACCCTATGATCACCTTCTGTGTGTCCGTCCGTGAAGGTATCTGTTTTGGACCGAGTGGGGTCAGTACCCTCGTATTGAGCGTTCGCGGTTGGACGGCACCCAGAGGTTGGTCCTGGTCAATTCAAGCATTAGCTGGCCCAATGGAATCTCCGTTGACTACAAGGTGTGGAACATAGCTGACATCACGGCGCTTAAGAGCCCTTGAACACGTATTTATCATTGATATCATGTGTTTTTCTTGTGCCATTTCTACTGATTACAATATTTGTTGTTTATTAATTAAATGCTGTGTATTTTTGTAATGTTAATATGCATATTTAACATTATTTCATTTCTGCTTCGTCCCTGCAGGAGAGCCTGCTCTATTGGTGCGACGCCAGGACGGATAAGATCGAGCGGATCAACCTGGAGACCGGAGAGAACAGGGAGTTGGTGCTCGCTAACAACAACATGGACATGTTTGCCGTGTCTGTGTTTGAGGAATACATCTATTGGAGTGACAGGTCAGCCCCGGTTGCCAATTAACTTCTTTATTGATCCTTTGCAGGAGATTTTGCACCAATGGTTTTGTTGTCTCTTGTTTAGAACTCATGCCAATGGCTCCATCAAAAGGGGCAGCAAAGACAATGCCACCGATGCTGTGCAGCTGAGGACTGGAATTGGTGTGCAGCTGAAAGACATCAAGGTCTTCAACAGGGCCAGGCAGCAAGGTAGGAAGACACACAACACACACACACGGCTAGACTTAAGCAAAAACACTTCCTCAGGAATAATGGGCTGCCATATATACATAAATAAGCCCTTACACACAAGGATAATAATATTTACCATCCAGTTCAATCAATACCCCTCACGAAAGGATGAAATGTTGCGTTTAACCAGGCTCATTATTCGTTTAACAACGCAACTCACCGAAATGCCACATTTTCCTGCAGGCACCAACGTTTGTAAAGTCAACAACGGCGGCTGTGAACAGCTGTGTCTTTTCCGAGGCAACAGTGAGCGTACCTGTGCCTGTGCTCACGGCATGCTTGCAGAGGATAACCGCAGTTGCCGTGACTACGACGGCTACCTCCTGTACTCGGAGCGAACCATACTTAAGAGCATCCACCTGTCGGACGAGACGAACCTCAATGCGCCGATAAAGCCGTTTGAGGATCCTGACCACATGAAGAACGTCATCGCGCTCAGCTTTGACTATCACGGAGGCGGAGGCAGGGGCGCGAACCGCATCTTCTTCAGTGACATCCACTTTGGCAACATCCAGCAGATCAACGACGATGGCACAGACCGCAAAATTGTGGTAGACAGTAAGTATGGAGTCGGCAATTGCATGTCATTCTATTTCATCACCTCAGGAAATCCACAAACGTCTCCTAATGATTCCCCTGACCTTTGCCTTCCACTAAGCTTCTACACATCGTTCAGCTGTGTTGCCTCTTCTTTCATCCCCCCCCATTATTAATTGAATGCTGTCCGATCTCGACGACACCGTAAACAGCCATCGTACCTCATTTTGACAACAAAAGCAGCCAGGAGGATCCGTGCTAATTCAAGCTGCAGCTTCTCAAGCAGAAGATTGACATCACTTGAACGTGGCACTTCAAGAAGACACACACACACACTGTGCTTTTTTGCTTGTTTAAACATTGGAGTGTGTGTTAAATCCCACTCTTTTTAAATGATTCAGAAGTATGTTGTTGAACTTATTCCAGCATCACATTTAAAAGGCTTGGGGGGGGGGGGGGTCAGTTCTTAGGAAGCCCTTTTTTAATTTATGATTACATATATTTCCATGGAGTTAGAATTTAACACATCTGAGATTCGAGGAACATCAGTTTCAAATGATCATTCAATAAGATATATACAGTATCATCTTAAAGTACAAAAACATGTGACCATATTGCTTCACGGTTTTATTGCATTCCTAAGGTTCATTGATTCATCGTTCTATGGCGCTTGCAAGCCGTGCTCCCTTTTATATTGCGCTTATATTATATAACAAATGAGATGTGAGGCTGATTTGAGTAAAGGAGAAGCTCGGGACACTGGGGGGTATCAGCAGCGTGATGTGTGTCTGCGCCTGGGACAGGCTTCGTTTTTAATATCCTTCAGTCCAAACAAATTGAATAAAAATGAAATAAAAACTTTTGTAATAAGGAGCAAAGGGAGTATTGCATATACAATACTGCGTATATTTCCACACAGTGACATGCTCTGTAAATATAAGTATGCCCAGAAACATATTTGTATTAATATTCTTTAAGACTTGCTCTGCTTTAATAATGAGGCTTCTTGCTAAAGAGTCAGTTTTGGCCTCTTTCCGAGGTTGTGTCCAGCTCAAAGGGCTGCACTACGTCCCTGCTCGTCACACAAGGGCAGCCAATCAGACAGCGTTTGCAGCCGGCCCAGCGTTCTCTCCCCAGCTCTTGTAATTCTCGTCTAAACTTCCGAGACATTAGGCCGTACAGCACAGGGTTTACCACTGCCACCGAGGATGCCAACAATCTTGCCAGGACGGCGATTGTGTTGTATCCAGGTGAGCCTGTTATGGTTCCTCCAATTAAGGAGAACATGAGTGCATAGGAGGGCAGCCAAAGGAGTGTGAAGACCAGGACGAGAAGAGCTGAGGTGTGAGTGACCTGCCTCTGGTAGCGCTCCAGCTGGGGAGCGTTCGCCAGCAGCCGTGCGTGTCGGAGGAAGCGGTAGATCTTGGCATACATCAAAACGATGACGGCCAGTGGTAGAGCGAAGCCGAACAGGAAGAGACCGATGCTGTAGACCAGCTGACTGAAGTCAGACAGGAAGGCGAAGCAGTACACAGCTGTGGACGCGGTAACGGTGCGGATGGCAAACTGCGGCGCTGCCAAGCCAGCGGCGGCAACCCAGAGCAGCGCGACTGCCAGCTTTATTTGTCGGTGCATTCTTGAGCGGTACGCCCAGGTGGGGTGCACGACAGTCAGGTAGCGGGTCACCGCCAAAGCTGCCAATGTATAAACTGAGGCAGCTGAGCAGGCCACACCCAGGAAACTGATGGCCTTGCACAGGAAGCTGCCGAAAGGCCAGAAGCCCAGGGTGATGGCAGACGTGTGGAAGGGTAGGCAGAGCAGCAGCAGCAGGTCGGCAGCACTCAGAGCCAGCAGCAGGGTGTCTGTACCATGTGGGGGTTGGCATTCTTTCCTTCTCCTGCATGTAAGGATAATGATGACCAGGGCTTGGCCCACCAGGCCGCTCGCCAGAATTATCCCATCGAGAATGGGCACCAAGGTCTTCATCATAGCCCTATTCGTGTAGCCAAGACTACTGCTGTTGATCTGCTGCGTCAAAGACTCCATGCGTTCCAGATGCAAGTCCGTTATGAGATTAATGACATGTTAAGGATCTTCTTCTCCAGCTCTGTCTTGTATTGTACAGTATTTACACAGGTATCACCATAGTTGTGAGTCTGTGCGCTGTTCAGTTCATTTCTTCATTGGCATCTCTGATTTGTGCTGTTGCAGGGAAAGACCAGAAGCGCATTCCAGTTTTATATTTAGCGGTTAGAAAGTGCCCAAAGATGGTTACGCGCTCAGACCTGCTTGCTCTTGAGCCACATATGATCTTATTCTCGTCTCGCTGAGTCCCTTCAGAAACGCATCTCTCTGACTGTCGTCACTGAAGTCACTGAAACGCTTTGCACAATGCTACTTTGAGTTCCAGTTTTACTCCAAAGTGCAAATATGACCTTAAAGATTAGTAGTCCTTGAACGCAGGCTTTTCCTTGGCTGCGTCACTAGAGTCCTTCATGATCCAAGGAAGAGCGGTTCTGTCCAGTCCGGAGGGCTCGCAGCTCAACAGTTGCACTGTGGGACATATTGATTCGTTGAAACCAGGCAACAGACGACAAATGTATCGTCATGGTTGCCAAATATTCCACTTTAAAAGCAGTCAATGCTACTCGATGCTAAGTGGTCATCGCGGTAGGAGGCAGCTTATCCACTTAGAGGCTCTTCAGAGACTTGCAGCCAGTAGACTTCACCGGTGGAGGAGTTACTGCAGGGGCCAAAGTTCCCCCGGCGTTGAAGAAGAAAAGGTCATTAACGTTCAACTCATCAATAGAGCAACAAACAAAAACTCAGTCGTTCTCAGGTGTCGTTACGATTAATAGTCCTGTGATCGTTGGAAAGACTGAAGTCTTTGTGGCAATGGGCTTCCTGACAGATTCTCGCCACTGTTTGCACAGTAACCCGGGGCTGTACTCATTACGGGGGGGGGCTGTGTCCTGTCTCATTACGTAATATGGCTTGAACTTAATTTATTCCTCCCTGTTCAGTGCATGATCCTCCTTCATTCCAAGCAATCGATCCCTGAAGTGCCCCTTTTTTTCGCTTGTTCTGAAAGTTGAGAATGAGCGACAGGCAATGAGACGCTGCGGGGAAACTGGTCTTTTGGTTTCGTTTAGGGTGGTTAAGGTGATGCTCAGCCTCGAAACTGTCTGCATCAAGGATGATTACGGCGCTGTTGTCGCTCATTTAAAAGATGTATTAAAAGGCAGTTATTGACTTTTAGCCAAGAGCAAACATTTGCGTGGAGTATTTCATTCTTTATTGTTGGTTGTAAGTAGTCATAAATGTGGTTGCCAGAGTCACCATGAGCAGATGAACCCATACGGCTGCCGTGCAGTGCCTTTTCCGTGAGGCGTGTGTGTGATGTAGGCATCTCCGATAAAAAGATTACCACTGATCTATGCTCCGTGTGTCGTGGCTCGTTGGGCAGGAAGACGGCAGATATCTCTGAATTGTGCCCCTCTTGTGGCTCAGCGCTGTTCCGATGGCAGTTTTCTGTCCCAGTGCAACATTTCACCATGAATCACAGCATCCGCAGGGAGTTGTATTTGTATGCACAGGCAGCCAGCCATTCAATGGTGGGATGAGACACCCTCTAAATTCTCTCCAGGAACAGCAGGCCTGGCTCACACTCATTTCTCAGTGGCACCACTTCCATTCCTTTTCTGCTTTTCATTGCAACCTTTTTCTTTCGTCCTTGCAGGGTTTCACGGTTCATGAACTAATGTGGGAGGACAGGGCTGACCTTAAAAGCATTTTCCACTGGCTCTTTAATTAAGCCGCAGCGTTAACTGTGGGAGCAACTTGTTAAACTATTACAGTGATTAACGATCTGTCGAGTTCTCACTGAAGGTCCCCATTAAATCTCCTCCTTACACCACAGAGAGGCGATGTTTTCTTATTGAGAAATTAATAGCGGCTCTTCTTTAGCTTTGTCCTTGAAGTTTTGGCCGGGCAACGGCAACACAAATGTATTTCTTTCAACTATTGTCATGGCTCTAAACTATTTCTCGAGGGCTTACTTCTTTTTCTCTGCCCCACAGATGTAGGGTCAGTTGAAGGCCTGTCGTACCACCGTGGCTGGGATACACTCTACTGGACCAGCTACACAACCTCCACCATCACTCGCCACACTGTGGACCAGAGCCGCTCGCTGGCCTATAACCGCAACACTGTGGTCACAATGTCTGGAGAAGACCACCCCAGAGCCTTTGCGTTGGATGAGTGTCAAGAGTGAGTCATTAATATTGAAACTTGATGTTCTGGACAGAATCAAGGCCCAGTTCCAATGTTATTCTTCCCTCCCCCCCTCTGGAACAGCAGATTTGTTTGAGTTCTTTTAACTGCATCATTGATACCAGGACATTTTGGGAGATCCCCCCCCCCATCATCGGCCTCGACTTGTGTTTTGTTTCTACTGCAGCCTCATGTTCTGGACCAACTGGAATGAGCAAGCTCCCAGCATCATGAGAGCCTCTTTGAATGGAGCCAATGTGCTCGTGATCATCGGCAGTGACATCAAAACCCCAAATGGCCTGGCTATCGATCACCGTGCTGAGAAGCTCTACTTTTCTGACGCCACGCTGGACAAGATTGAACGTTGCGAATATGACGGGAGCAGTCGTTATGTAAGCGTTTTCATTTGTCCCGATCACTGCATGAAGCTGTCGACTCGTGCAAATTTATGCCCAAATGTTCTGCTGCAGGTCTTGTTGAAGAATGAACCTGTCCATCCGTTTGGCCTGGCTGTGTACGGAGACTACATCTTCTGGACTGACTGGGTGAGGAGGGCCGTCCTCAGAGCGGACAAATACACAGGTGGCGACATGAAAGTGCTGCGCGCTGACATCCCTCAGCAGCCAATGGGCATCATCGCTGTTGCTAATGACACCAACAGCTGTAAGTATTATCCAATGAAGTCACGTTGAACTTTGCAAGGCATGTATAGATTTCTCCTGTTAATTAAATAAATCAAAATGAGCGTTTCTGCCATCTGATTTGCTAGTAGCATTGTTTTAGTAACATTCAGTCTGGATGACGTCCCGTGAAAAGTGAGACGGATGTCCACATTCTGCGCCGGGCGAATCGTTTTGGTGGCCTCTTGATGTTTCCTCTATCTTCATCTGGTCAAAATTGGAATTTGTGCAATTATTTGATTGAAAACCAAGTATCTGCAAAATAATTTTGCTAAAGGTAATGATGTGAACAAGATCAAGGTGGTACCTGGTGGCTTCAGTGTTTTGTCACTGTGACCATGTGGTCAGTTGGTGTTAGCATTTGTCACTGTATTTTGGCCGTCCCCTGGTTTGCAAATAAAAATAAAACCATTAAGTCCTATATTGTCCACTCCCAGGTGAATTTTCTCCTTGCCGAATAAATAACGGTGGATGCCAGGATCTATGTCTGCCCACATCCGATGGACGGGTCAACTGTAGTTGCCGTGGAGACGGGCAACTTTTGGAAGACAGCACCTGCTCTTGTAACAGAGTCAAACTTTTTGATTATTTCAAGATGGGATGTTACTTTGATTAAAAGATGGCTGAATCCCAAATGTTTCTACCCTCGCAGCGCTAAACGTGTCCTGTGGAAGCGTGGATGACTTTGAGTGTGGAAATGGCGATTGTATCAACTACAGCCTGACCTGTGATGGTATGGCCCACTGCAAGGACAAGTCCGATGAGAAGCAGTCCTATTGTGGTGAGTTTAATAGTTAATGAAGAATGAACTGCCACAGGTCATCATTTATATTTGAATCTTCATTTGCAGATAATAAACAATTTAAACGAAGTGCAGAAACGACATGGAATTATTATTAGATTTTCAGCTTTTCAGCTAAGAGGAAATTATAAGTATTTTACAGCTATCGGATTAATGGATTAGACCATTTCTTTAATATGCGACGGTCTCTGTAACTCGGCGAACCCCGATCAACTGCTGTTTATCCACAGCCAACAGAATTTGTAAAAAAGGTTACAGACGATGCATGAATGGCCGCTGCATTGGCCACCAGTTCTGGTGTGATGGCACTGATGACTGCGGTGACCACTCGGATGAACTGCCCTGCAACAGTAAGTCATTTACACGCATTCAATACTAAATTCCTAGTGAATCGTTTGACTGATTCATAGAAACCAACTCTGTTAGGTTTCCTAGTAACAGATGTGGTGCAACTTGAACTGATTTGCCCCCCCCCCCCAGCACTGAGGTGTTTTTGTTCTCTTGGCTGCAGGTTTTTAGATGCTATCTGTTAAAATTGATGTTTTTTATTTGTTTGTTTTTTTTGGGCAAATACAATTCTCCCCCAGAGGCACATATTAAACGAATAATAAAATTGCATCCTGCAGTGACCCTGTGCAAACCAGGAGAGTTTCAGTGCAAAGATGGGAGCTGCATCTCCAACTACAGCCGCTGTGACCAGGTGGTAAACTGTGAGGATGCTGGTGATGAAATGAACTGCCGTAAGCAATCTAATACAAATGATTGGACAAACGGTATTGAAAGGGAAGCTTACTAAGCATGAGATGAAAGGATTGGTTGATATTTAGTGTCTATTCGTTATTCGCAGAACCCACAGATTGCTCCCGGTTCTTCCGCTTGGGAGTGAAAGGAGCATCTTTCCAGAGCTGTGAGAAAACGACTCTGTGTTATCTGCCGTCGTGGGTTTGTGACGGCAACAACGACTGTGGAGACTTTTCAGATGAGAGAGACTGCCCAGGTTGGGTGTTTTGTTTCGTCTCTAAAATTCCGTCTGTTCCCTTTTGATTGAAAATGTCAATGACTCTACATCGTGTTTGTTTTGGGTGTGTTTTGTTTTTTCTGGTGTCTTGCAGATAAAAGGAAACTTAAATGCCCGGTCAACTTCTTTGCTTGCTCCAGTGGTCGCTGCATTCCGATGAGCTGGACCTGCGATAAGGAGAATGACTGTGAGAACGGCGCTGATGAGACGCACTGTGGTCAGTCTGCTCCTAAGTTGTGCTCTAGTAGATTTATTTTGTCTTGAGAGCCGCGCGTTCCAGACTCGTTTCCTACAGACTCTTGCAAAAACAATTATCTGTAGCCGAGGTGGATGAAGCCATTTCTCCAGGTGCTGAACTCTCTTTGCCAACATTTGCAGACAAATTTTGTACGTCCACCCAGTTTGAATGTGGGAACCACCGCTGCATCTCCACCCACTGGGTGTGTGATGGCTCTGATGACTGCGGTGATGGTTCTGATGAGGACCAGAAATGCAGTAAGTGACATTTAACGAACTTTCGCCAATGTGGACTCATTTACTCACACGCCCAAAATGAGGCTTTTGACTACGTGGATAAGATTTCTATTTGTTTTGCCAGCTCATAACATTCCCACAATGTTGTCGCAGAATCCAAGACCTGCAGTCCTGAGGCGTTCCAGTGCCCCGGCTCCCACATGTGTGTGCCTCAGCGCTGGAAGTGTGATGGAGACAAGGACTGTCCCGATGGAGCAGATGAGAGTGTCAAGGCTGGCTGCTGTAAGTGGGACATGGAAAATCTACTTCACATTGTGATAAAAGAAAGAAACGCTCCAAAAGCATTTCCACTTCCAGTAACAGTGTGTTCTCCTCGATTTCCAGTGTACACAAACAGCACTTGTGATGTGGAGAACGAGTTCATGTGCCAAAACAGACAGTGCATCCCCAAGCACTTCGTGTGCGACCATGACATCGACTGCTCCGATGGGTCAGATGAATCCCCAGAATGTGGTGCGTTTGTGTTCATGTGATCCTCAGATTACTTGCAGTGCAAGATGATCGTAAAGTGGGTTTGGAGAGGACGTGGATGCTTGTTTGTTTTTTGTTTTGTTGTTGGATCTCTGTGTGAGGTCTAGATTAATGATAACAATGATGTTCTGGATGTAGAATACCCAACGTGTGGTCCCGATGAATTCCGTTGCGCCAATGGCCGCTGTCTCAACCAGAAAAAGTGGGAATGTGATGGAGAGTTTGACTGTCAGGATCGCTCTGATGAGGCGCCCGTGAACCCTCGCTGCACCGACTCTGGTGAGGTTGACAATCTTAACAATCGCCTGAGGATTGGCCTTTGCTGCACCCTGATTCAAGCTGACAGCAAAGTGACGTGCCGTGATTTCAGAGAGGACGTGCAACGAGTCGGCCTTCACGTGCCGTAATGGCAACTGCCTGAACGAGACTCTGCTGTGTGACCGCAACGATGACTGCGGCGATGGCTCCGATGAACTCAACTGCTTCATCAACGAGTGTCTGAACAGCAAGATGAGCGGCTGCTCGCAGCTTTGTGATGACCTCAAGATCGACTTTAAGGTAAGATGTCTAACTGGCGGCTTGACTCGTTTGGGAGTCGAGCAAATCGACCAAGTATTTTGTCTAGTGGGAACACAGTTATCCAAATGGAGTGTGTGCTACTGAAGGTGATTAAGGAGGACCTCAAGTGAACAGTTTGGGAACCGCTCACTCCAGGCATGCAGTTACGAAAGACCAAAACATGTTTTGGCTCTTTTTGCTCAAAGTAGGGGGCCAGTCTTAGAACAGCATGAACTCTGGGTGAACTCTTTGTTCATATTTGTGGCTTATCCTGTGGTTAGAGCTTCACTTTAAAACCCTAAGAACAAATTGCACACCAAAATAATTCACTTAAGTCTGGTGTTATCAGATTGAATCACTATCGGTGTTTGTGCAGCATTTCATTTTGCATAGCTTCACAGATTATCCCATATGTGGGATTTTGCTATGCCAGATCTGTGAGTTCCCACATGATAGCAAAGGAGTCGAGTTTGTAAGGCTCAGCGTGTGTTTGGTGTTTCTGTCAGCATTAATAAATGTGTGTTTGCTCCATGCCCCGTGTGGGCTGACGTTCTGCAGCGGTTGTGTTGGGTTCTTACAGCAGGTCCGGACTCGGACGTGTGACGCTTCGAGGTGCTGACATTTCCCCTGTGCCCTTGGCCCCTTCAGTGCAGGTGTCATCCTGGTTTCCAGCTTAAGCGCGATGGGAAGACGTGCGTGGATGTAGACGAGTGCACAACCACCTACCCTTGTACTCAGCGCTGCATCAACACGCACGGCAGCTTCCACTGCCTCTGTGTAGACGGCTTTGAGCTCAGCCCCAATGACCCCACCATCTGCAAGTCTACATCAGGTAAAGCACAAATGTGTGTGTGGTTTTGCATGTTAGTGGTAATTTGTCACCAGTGAAGTCCTAAAGCTTGTGCTTGCTGTCGGGTACATGTGTATAGAAGAGGAGCCCTACCTGATTTTTGCTAACCGGTACTACCTGAGGAAACTTAACCTGGATGGATCCAACTACACCCTCATTAAACAGGTTAGACCTGCTGGCTCTAAGTTCGACATGGTGAAACTCAAGAAGGCCTTAGCTACACATGTTAATGCTATACCGCCCTCTTCCTCAGGGTCTGAATAATGCTGTGGCACTGGACTTCCACTACGCCGAGCAGATGATCTACTGGACAGACGTGACCACCCAGGGCAGCATGATCCGTCGCATGCACATGAACGGCAGCGGCATGGAGGTCAGTAGAGGAAGTAGATGCCAGTGATCAGTCAGCAGATACTTCTGTATCTATAGCCAGACGGAGCAGGATGAAGACTATCACCCATCATTAGCATCACTAATGATCACTTAATATCAATAAAAATTGCCACCTGGATTTAACTAAGCAAATAGGTACAAGCCTCCTGTTGGATAATTACTGCATGGGCGATTAACTTTCAGTTGGCAACAAGTTATTTACCCCCCCCCATCTCCCAGCTGATGCAATGAGTTCCTTCTCATTTCTCAAACAACTATGTCGAGAGGCACGTCCCGTGGTTGTGGAAAAGAAGGGTGAAATAATTGGCATGCATCAGGCATTTCCACACACACACACACACACACACACACCGAGCAGCGGGGCATCTAATGCTGTGTAACATTTGACTCGCCAGGTTCTGCACCGGACCTCCCTCAGTAACCCAGATGGCCTGGCCGTGGATTGGGTTGGTGGGAACTTGTACTGGTGTGACAAAGGCCGGGACACCATCGAGGTGTCCAAACTAAACGGGGCTTACCGGACTATGCTGGTCAACAGCGGCCTGAAGGAACCTCGTGCCGTGGCTGTGGATGTGCGCTATGGGTGAGAAGCCCAGCTTGCCTATTTCACAGGCTCTGTATGGTGCCACTTGTTTACAGTATTGCATGTACTTGTATACGTACTGCAATTAACCACAAATTGGAGATTCACTTTACTGCAGATGTAATCCTCTGTCCACTGCTGGTTAGGTATCTGTACTGGTCTGACTGGGGAGACATCCCTCACATTGGGAGAATTGGGATGGACGGCACCAACAGAACTGTGATTGTAGAAGAGAAGATCACGTGGCCCAATGGTCTGACGTTGGACTTCATCAATGATCGTATATACTGGGCCGATGCCAGAGAAGACTACATTGAGTTTGCCAGCCTGGACGGCACCAGCAGACACACGGGTAAGAACCAGCGCACGCTGGGACGCAGATACCTTTTGCATATATTCTCACATTTGGATGAAAGAAACATTAATATCATTTAAAAAATTGTGTTTAGTGGTTTATTATAACTATATATATATAACTATCAGGAACACTACACTACTATGACAGAAGCACTTTCTTAATCCAATTACAATTCATGAGTTAATTTTTAAGTGTCTTATTTTGTCATTTCAAATAAATGACAACCTTCTAGATGTTTTCAATGTCTTGTTTGTTGTTGTTGTTGTCTCGTCTAAAACCAAGGCGCTTTGAATTTCTGTGAGCGTCTGAGCCTGGCTTGCGCTTCCTCGCGCCTGCCGAGCCATGCATGCATGATGTATTTGGATTGCTGTGTTTTACTGCGCAGCCTAATGGCGTGTTCCACGAAGCAACAGGCTCAAATGCTGAACGCAAACACATGAAGTGAATTATATAGGAGGAGAAAAAGAGAGCTATTAGAGTGTAAAGCCTAATGAGGCGTAGAGTCCTTTACATAACAGGAGATGCAGCGGAGCCACTGTAGCTGCACGCCCCACCCGGCCTCTGCTTTGCATTAACAGCACAGGATACCGCAGACACGCTGACGGCAGCAACAATAAGAGCTGATTTATTCCTATAAGGCCAACATAATCTTGTAATTACTATCAATGCTCCGGTTGGTCATTCAAATTTTAGGATGGTAATGATCGTAATTTATAGCTTCACCTTAGCATATATATATAGTATATAACTTATGTACTTTACATGACTGCTAATGGAAAGTGTTTTGTCGTTTGTCTGATGCTTCACAGTTCTCACCCAGGACATCCCCCACATCTTTGCCATGACTCTGTTTGAGGAATACATCTACTGGACCGACTGGGAGACAAAGTCCATCAACAGAGCTCATAAGACTCTGGGCACCAACAAGACCACCCTCATCAGCACCCTGCACCGACCCATGGACGTCCACATTTACCATCCGTATCGCCAGCCTGAGGGTAAGAGCACAGCCTTGTGCGCGTGCTCTTTATGCACACTCTACCGCCGTCTGACTATTTACCCTGTAGATTCTCACTCAGCCTCGACAAGGCTCACCTGTGAAGTGAAACCACTTCCGGTGGCTACGTTGAGGAGTCTAAAATATAAAACATATTTGGGGTTTGCTACATAATTCCACACATCTTGCTCCTAATTGCCCCTTTGGGATAAATAAAGTTTTTCTTTTTCCTGTTCTTCATAGTTCTGATGTCTCCAGTATTTATCTATCCAGAAAGTTTAAAAAACCCATTGAATGTCAAGGCTTGTGCAAGAATTCATTTGAGGCATTGCAAAGAAAGACGTACTGTTTTATCCAGATGGCCTAAAGCCTTAGCGGAGAAACATGTCGGTGCCATCAGAGATTGAAACGCCCTCCTCTCTCCACCTCTTTTCAGTATTCAACCACCCCTGCCAGACAAACAACGGCGGCTGCAGCAACCTCTGCCTCCTCTCTCCTGGAGGAGGTTACAAGTGTGCCTGTCCCACCAACTTCTACCTGGCCAGTGATCAACGCACCTGCATGTCCAACTGCACAGCCAGCCAGGTAAAGAAGCCGAGGAGCCGTCACCTGTGTGAATATGAGTGACAGGCTAAGGACGAGCTGGCTGCTTAGCGTCAGCTTTTGTCAATGACGATGACGGGAGCCTTAGTGTTAAGTCTTATGTATTTGATCACGTCGCCGACGGACTGAATAATCCTCCTCTTCCTGGTGTAGTTTGTGTGCAAGAACGACAAGTGCATTCCCTTCTGGTGGAAATGTGACACGGAGGATGACTGCGGCGATCGGTCAGATGAACCCGCAGATTGCCGTGAGTGTTTGAGAGCGACAGTTAGACCTTCGTGTGGCATTTCTGGAACATGAAATTCATTTGAGTCGGTTAAAATCAGTGTGACCCTCACAATCTATGACTCTTATTTCCCCCTCCCCTGATAGCTGAGTTTAAATGCCGGCCGGGGCAGTTTCAATGTGGCACAGGGATCTGCACCAATCCCGCCTACATTTGCGATGGAGACAACGACTGCCAGGACAACTCCGACGAGGCCAACTGCGGTATTTTTCTCTTTTCAATGCCTTTCGCCCCAAACAATTACCACACATTTATTATTTCCGGTCTGTACAGTAATTATATTTCTCCTATAAACCCATCATCATCTCATTTTGCCTTACTTTCAACGTCCTTGCTTCTCTAAACTGCTCCACAGATATTCACGTTTGCTTGCCCAGCCAGTTCAAGTGCTCCCACCCAAGCCGCTGCATCCCGGGCATCTTCCGCTGCAACGGCCAGGATAACTGCGGAGAAGGAGAGGATGAGAAGGACTGCCGTGAGTAGAAGCGTTTCCACATGCGTCCTACAGAATATTCCAGTGTTGGCTCTTGTTTCATTTTTTGATTTTTAAATGTGTTGTTTCTCAATCACAGCCGAGGTCACATGCGCGCCCACTCAGTTCCAGTGTGCCATCACCAAACGCTGTATACCTAGAGTCTGGGTGTGTGACCGTGACAACGACTGTGTGGATGGATCAGATGAGCCGGCAAACTGCAGTAAGATTTTTGCTTTTATTTTACTCACAATCCCTTTAATCAATGCTTAAATGCTTAAATAACCCAGTAAATGCCCCCCCCCCCCCCCTCTCTCTCTCTCCAGCCCAGATGACTTGTGGCGTGGATGAGTTCCGGTGCAAAGACTCCGGACGCTGCATCCCTGCTCGCTGGAAGTGCGACGGCGAGGACGACTGTGGAGATGCGTCGGACGAACCAAAAGAGGAGTGTGGTAAGAATATTCATTATCCTTCTCCCAATGGGAGGACTGAGTTTGTCTTTCGCCCTCTTTGTTTGTCACTGACGGTCACATGCTCTGCGATCTGCACAGCCGAGCGAACGTGTGAGCCCTACCAATTCAGATGTAAGAACAACCGCTGCGTGCCGGGCCGCTGGCAGTGCGACTACGACAACGACTGCGGGGACAACTCCGACGAAGACAAGTGCAGTAGGTGTCTCGGAGATGACGCTGTCGACATCGCTTGTCTCACCTCGTCCAGTGTCACTCACACTCATGCCCCTTGCCTCTTCCTCTGGTATACTCGCTTGTTCAGCATTAACGTCCATTCACTGTCATGTCACTGATGCCTCTCACCTCATCTGATGTTCATTTCATTTCAATACTGTCCCGTTGGCATGAGTCAGAGGTAAGTCGCTTCGTCTTCACCAGTGAACTGCTCCCCCCCCCCCCCCCCTCAATGTGCTGCGTCCCTGCTTCGTCTTTGTTCTCATGCTTCTGTCTGTGCTCTCCTCTCACCTGCAACATTCTGCAAGCCTGAGACTGCATTGTGTCCCTTTCACCACTAGATGTCGCTGTATGAGGCTTAATTATTTTTATTTTTTTGTAGACTAACTGAATATTTCCACAAATATAAGAAGAGATGAATGTTACTTTAAACTTTAAAGCAACATTCATCTCTTCTATCATTGCCTCTTGCAGTCTGCCTCTGTTTCCCCCCCCCCCCACCCAACCTTTGTCCTGTGTGTAAGACCTTAAAGCTTGCTGATGGTGTTTGCTGGTGTGTGTGTGTGTGTGTGACATGAACCCGGTCCTCTTCTCCTGCAGTGCCTCGACAGTGTTCAGAAAGTGAGTTTGCCTGCACAAACGGCCGCTGCATTGCTGGGAGGTGGAAATGTGATGGAGACCATGACTGCGCCGATGGATCTGATGAGGTGAAGAAATGTATTTATAATCATTTATAATCAATTTTGGACACTAGGATAAACCTTTTATGTGTTCAGTAGCAGCCTGTAGATAAGTTGACCCTCGGCTGCATATCTCTGACGCTTCTTCAGAATGGCTGCGATCTGAAGTGTGACAACGACCAGTTCCAGTGTAAGAACGGGCACTGTATCCCCATCCGCTGGTGGTGTGACGCCGATCCCGACTGCATGGACGGCAGTGATGAGCAGAACTGTGACAGTACTGGTGTGTTTGTTTCGCCTGGAGCTGACTATTTCAATCCAAACGATCGTGAAGTGGCCGATCGGGTGTCGTTCAAACACACCAGTGATGTGAAACGTCTTCCTGTTTCTCCCTGTTCTTCTCAGCTGGGCGCCTCTGCCCCGCCGACGAGTTCCAGTGCAACAACACGTTGTGTAAACCCCTCGCCTGGAAGTGTGACGGCGAGGACGACTGTGGGGACAACTCTGACGAGAATCCCGAGCAGTGCAGTAAGTGCAGCCTTTTGTATCTCACGCATATTGGCCGCCTGTCAGTCACCATCTTTATACCTCACCCGCTTTTATTTCCTCTCCCCTTCTATTCCCACCCGTGTCATCTTTCTGGCCGGCTCTCAGGGAACTTCCAGTGTCCTCCCACCAGGGCCTTCCGTTGCCAGAATGACCGCGTGTGTCTACAATTGTCGAAGAGGTGCGATGGCGTCAATAACTGTGGCGACAACTCTGACGAGCTGAACTGCCGTAAGTTTTTGGCTCGATCTATAATGGCTGTGAAACCCTCCCTCCCTCAACTTTAACGGAGGACATTGATGACTTGTATCTGTTCTTGTATCTGTCCACAGCGACCACTCCAGCTGTCCCCACATGTGAGAAGGATGAATTCCTTTGCTCCAATCAGGGGTGCATCAGCGCCACGCTGCGCTGCAACTTCTTCAACGACTGTGAGGATGATGGCTCTGACGAGATCGGCTGCAAGACAGGTGCCTGCTTTGACACTGATTTCTAAATGTTTGCAGCTGATCATTGGATCTAGGTTTTCTCCGATATTCAAACGTTGCCAAATATAGCTGGGCTTTGAATCAACCAACTCGAGCGTGTTTGGTCTTCTTGTCCAGACACCAAGCTGACTGACTGCAGGAGTAACAGGACTCAGTGTGGAGATGGAGACGAGGCCCATTGCGTCACCATCGGCAAAGACTCCTTCTGCTCTTGCAAACCCGGCTTCCAGAAGATAGGACACCGCACCTGTGGAGGTAAGCATGTGCAAACGCTGCCTAATGACAAATGCACTTTATATATATAAATATATCTTCTGTTAAACATGATCCGCTGGCTCATTGTTTTATAGATAAGAATGAGTGTCTGCAGTTCGGCGTGTGCTCCCACATCTGCAACAACACCAAAGGCTCCTATAAGTGCAGCTGCCACAAGTTCTTCACAAGGATCCATGAGACCTGCAAAGCTGACAGTGAGGACCGCAGCTGCGTGATTTATTCTGAATTTTCATCTCAAAGCTACCCTTGCAACTCGGCTTCTTTTCCCTTCCAGGCATGAATAGCAGTCGACAGATTCTCTACATCGCAGACGACAACGAAATCCGCAGCCTGGATCCTGGAATGCCCAACTGGCGTTACGAGCAGACCTTCCAGGGCGATGCGAGCGTGCGCATCGATGCTATGGACTTGCACGTCAAGACCAACCGCATCTTCTGGACCAATTGGCACACCGGTCGCATCTCTTCCTATGAGCTCCCTGGGCCGTCCTCATCAGCGTCTTCCCCCAACTCCCACCGGAACCGGCGTCAGAGTGAGGGCCGGATCACCAACCTGCAGGTAAAGCTGGCCGTATATGTGAGGAAGTATAAACGCTGAAACGCACAGATGCATGAGATCTATGTCTTTCTGTTCCCACCCAGATCAAAGAGCTCAAGATGCCTCGTGGTATAGCTGTGGACTGGGTGGCTGGGAACCTGTACTGGACCGACTCGGGCCGAGATGTCATTGAGGTGGCTCAGATGTCCGGCCAGCATTGCAAGACCCTCATCTCTGGCATGATAGACGAGCCTTACGCCATTGTGGTGGACCCACAACGAGGGTATAAAAGGAATACTGAACTCTATCTAGGTTCTGGCTTTTTCTGCTGTTTTCTAATTGTGTGGTCCAACTGTGCGTTTCCTTTCAGTACCATGTATTGGGCCGACTGGGGGAACCATCCTAAAATTGAGACGGCCGCCATGGACGGCACTCTGAGACAAACGATAGTTCATGAAAACATCCAGTGGCCCACAGGTCGGTACTGCATCAGCATTTAGATTTGTGCAAACCCAAGTCGTCGAGGGACACTAAAAAGCGTGCATGCGCTTTCTCTGTGTAACGCATTCACAGCTTTACCATCCAGCAGAACCCCGACTTTTCGTTCCTTGGAAGTCATCGCATCTTTATCTGTGAAGTTCTTCCACTCTCTCTCTCTCTCTCTCTCTCCCTGCAGGTCTAGCAGTGGATTACTTCAACGAGCGTCTTTACTGGGCGGATGCTAAGCTGTCAGTGATCGGCAGCGTCCGTCTGGATGGTTCTGACCCTGTCATTTCAGTCTCCGGCATTAAAAACAGTTGAGTTCTTAGTAAACTAAAAAACAACAACAAGTGTTGTATTGATTTGTGGATTTTTAAAAATGCCCCCCCCCCTCTCTCTCTTTTCTACCCCCCCAGACTTGCTCCATCCATTCAGCATAGATATCTTTGAGGACTACATATACGGGGTCACCTACATCAATAACATTGTCTTCCGGGTGAATAAGTTTGGTAAAGGTCCCATGGAGAATCTCACCATGGGCATCAACCACGCCACAGACATCGTCCTCTACCACCGCTACAAGCAGCCAGAGAGTGAGACACGCCGGATTTAAGCAAATAGAAATGCAAATGCCAATAGATTTAAACATTTCTAAATTGATCCGCTATCTGTCTCTGCACCAGTGACTAACCCATGTGACAGGAAGAAGTGTGAGTGGCTGTGTCTGCTCAGTCCCAGTGGGCCGGTGTGTATATGCCCCAATAACTATGTGGCTGACAACGGCACATGCACGGAGAGGCCGGCTCCCACCCAGTCGCCATTCTGTAAGTGTGCAGCTACTGTTATTTCGTCAAGCTTGTGGGTGACCGTATTTATGGCCTGTTGTCTCATCAATGGAATCACCTTTTTTGCAGCTCCCCCTACAGGGCCCTGCGATATTCAGTGTCAGAATGGCGGAAGCTGCTTCCTCAATGCCCGTCAGGTGGCCAAGTGTCGCTGCCAGCCCAGCTACACCGGAGAGAGGTGTGAAATCAACCAGTGCAGGGACTTCTGCAAGAACGGAGGCACATGCACCGCTTCGCGAACTGGTAAGAGTCCCGCGCACACCTACTGTCCTCAGACGGGTGAAATTTGATCTGTGCTGCTACTTCAGTTATTTATGTAAATGTGTAAATGACCATTAAGCATAGAGGGTAACTTTAGATCCTAACTTTCTAAAGGGACATGAGTGGTTGGGATGAGCTGATGCAGGTTGTTCGTTCTGTGCGGCTCATATATTTGTTGTGTCCTAGGTGCTCCCACCTGCAGGTGCCCAAAGGGCTTCACGGGACCCAACTGCAACCGCCAGACCTGTCAGGACCACTGCCTGAACGGAGGCAACTGCTCGGTCAACATGGGCAACCAGCCGACCTGCAGCTGCCCACCAGCGTACCAAGGAGACCAGTGCCAGTACAGTAAGGAGCAACGCCTTCAATTCTCTCGGCTTTAACCCCTAATCTGCCGCTGTTGTTGTTGTTGTTGTTGTCCCTGACACTCAGACATTTTTGATTTGAACAAACCTCAAATATTATCATAATTTATTATCATCAGCCCACCCTTATTAATACAACGTTCCGAGCAGACGTTAGTGAATCTCACGCCTTGTCTGTCCTCAGGTGTGTGTGAAGGTTTCTGTCACAACGGAGGAACCTGCTTACAAACCTCCAACGGCACAAAACTCTGCCAGTGTTCTTCTCAGTACATTGGGCACCTGTGTGATTTGGACAAATGTCAGTTCTGTGGAACCGGCAGGTGTTTGACGTCATCCTCCAGCAAGGTGTCCTGCATGTAGGTGCACATGAACATTTATTTCATATCTGGTGGGTAAGACCAGATGCCAGTCGATGGGTCTTACAGGCGCCACAGATGGACCAGTACCACATGGCCTAAAATGTGTGCACCTCAAAACAGGACAGAGGAAACTGATGACTTTGTGTGTGTGTGTGTGTGTGTGTGTGTGTGTAGCTGTCCAAATGGTGAGACCCAACCCAGCTGCTACACCTGTTTGGACTACTGCTCAAATGGGCAATGTTCAGTTGACACTTACACGCTGCTGCCTCAGTGCAAGTAAGAGACGAATCCCTCCCCCAACTGTTCATACATACATTCATTCATTTATTTATTGTCATATAATTTTTCATGTTAACTAGTTAATTATCACTCATAACGGTAAAAGAGTCGAGGGGCATCTCTCAGGCCTCGCGCAGTGCACCCCATTTGTAACTCTGGCTTGTGTCCAGGTGTTCTGTGGGATGGACGGGATACAGGTGTGAAATTGCAGCGGCTGCTGTGGATTCTTCTGCTTCCAGTGGAAGTGAGTTTGCACCGCTGAGAGCATTTTGTTCGGAAAACATTCACTCTGGTCCCCTTTGCTTACGTTGACTGACATGTTGACTTGCAGGCACCGCCTCCATTGTCATCCCGGTGCTGCTGCTGCTGCTGCTGGCGCTGCTGGTGGTCGGTGCCATCTTGTGGTACAAGCGCAGAATGAGCGGGTGAGTCCTGCTTTCACACATTTCGAATCCAAACTCTCATTTTTCATCTTATCCCCACACCTGTGCTATCGAGGTACACGCTTACCTTTTGATAACCATCTATTTCCTGTCTCCCAGGTCTCTATGGCTGGGAAAATCTCGTTCTCAGTGCTCGCGGTAACTTGATAGGGTTACATAATTCATCCTGTCCCTCCCTTACCTTGATATCCAGTTAGTGATGCTTTTGTTTTTGTCAGTCCCATCGTCCATTCTGTTGGTCAGTGCAGAAATCTGTTTGTTTGTCTTTGCCTGCCATCTCCCATGGGGTTTCCCACCCAGCAACACAGGGACCTCCTGACTTTGATCTGACGTAGGTTTGCTAGTGATGCACAAGTAATGGAACCGTTTCGCCCTGCCCTCCCTTGTTTACATGTTTACATGTTAGGCTTACATTGTGTGCTTGGATATTGA